>NC_043986.1:13663889-13963889 GCF_902150065.1 Myripristis murdjan | reverse complement strand
GTGCATTATCATAACATCTGTGGATTTAACTACACTTATGAAGAAAAGCAGACTGATATACATGATAAGGAAACCTCCTCTTAAACAAGTTGTGGCTGCAAAGTTGCCAATGAAGTGTAGAAAATTTTGAGCAAGAAGGCACTTACACATTTATGAAACGTTATGAAGGCAAGATATTGATTTGCGTGATATTTAAGCAAAGACACGGCAATGTCTTTTGAATTATCAGTATCATCATCTACATCCACTTCAAATATGTGCCATCAATAAACCATATTACTATTTTCTTACCCAGCACTGTGAGTGTTGCAGAGGCATTGGTCTGGTCAAGGCTGGTCTTGGCGATGCATGTGTAGACTCCCTGGTCGCTCTGATTCACATTCATGATCTGCAGCATGCCTACACCCACAAGGTATCTAAACACGGGAGCACATTTAAGCACATTTACTGGGATATAAATGAATTTAATATTAATCAGTGAAACAATCAGTGACTATGTCAGCGTATCTAGCCATACATCAATAAGTCACTCAGTCATGCAGCCAAACAGTCACACCCAAAATCATTTCTGTAATTAAAATCTCAGGTATTGAATAAACCAGCCTGGAAAGTTTGTTTTCTCAGGGTGATCTTAGGAGGGACATCATTTCTAAATACCGATTATGTTCTTGGGCTGTAAATATTTTTGAAATATCCCAATTTTGCATTGCAAAAATGATGCAAATTACCCTGGCAAACTGCCAGAAATGCTAGGATGAAAATTATCCCCCAAGCGTGCATGTTCTTTATGTATTTCAAATCTCTCACGTCTGTGGACAATCAATTAGTGTTTCAATGAATCAATCAAACAGCTGAAAGCCCTGGAACAAAAAATACCCTTGTGTCTGACCTCTGAGTCTCTTGGCTCAAACCAGGATGAAAAACTAAGCTTTTTGGGCTATTAATGGTTTTTCCTGAGGATTAACACAGCAACGATAAAATTTGACAATCTGAGTTTATCTTAAAACATAATAACATCTCAACAGTAATGGAAAACGATCAAACCGCAAGCAACATACTTGAAATTTTCCATGAAGGCGAGTGGGATCTCCTCCCCATCCTTCAGCCATATCATCTCCAAGGTTTTCACAAGGGTGTCATCACAGTCTACCTGGCACCTCAACTGCGCTGTGGTCCCACTAATGATCTGCATGTCCTGAGGTGGATCTCTTATTTTAGTGGAATCTGAAAATGTAAAAAAAAAAAAAAAAAAAAAGTCCAGGTGGAAACATATAAACAAGATGAGAGTTTTTTTCTTTGCCTTGACTGAAGCAGTAGTAATTGATATGACACAGTTTCTGCAAGCTTCAACTCAGAAATGAATTTGAGCAAAATTTGCATTATTTAACCTAATTTAGTGTAAGCCCATCCCTCAGTAATAACATAAAGCCAAATTTCTTGTTATTGCTCTACAGTTTTTTTTATGTGAATTTGCATCCATGGTATAGTATGTTAATGAATTTACACAGTATGTCTCTAAACACGTTCTATTAAGTTAATATTTATTTTGCATCATTTTCATCACACCAATGAATTAAAAGACTGAACTTAGCCTAGTTGCTAAACCAGTTAGTGGCTATTCCAAAATTGCATTTCAAATCCCATAACACTGCTAAAATTATATATACAAATCAGGGATTTTGTTTCAGAGGAATGTCCTGCAAATGCCCCTGGGCTTGGTCATAAAAACATAACCACACTTTAATTGAACCTAATCTTGATTAATGATACTAATGTGTAATCACTAGGGCTAACTCTGCTGAAGCAATGTGCAGCCCTTGGCACTGAGATACCTTTCACTTCCAGTACGGCAGTGACAGCTGATTTTCCCTCCGTATTGATGGCAGAACACTCATACTCCCCACTGTCTTCTTTTTCTGCACTGATGATTTGCAACGATCCGTTCCTGTGAACGGAGAATCGTTCCCCCTCGATGGTTCCTGGAGTCTCATCCTTGGCCCTGGGAGAAAAAGTTTTCACACCTCTTTTAGAGCAGATACAGAACTTATCCGGCTGCAGAGGTGCATGGAGATTATAGCCGCACAGAAGTAAAATAAAGTGAGCAGGTGTACGAAAAACTGACAGATCCCAGCTGGCAAAACAATTTACTCACAGGTTGGACAGTTTAATTTGCCGCTTTTTTACAGTATTCTGTTGAGATTGCATTTTGACAGAATTTGAGGGAGATTTTGTTTCAAAAGTCTGTGCATCAGGTTACATTTGGATCAATTATTTGGGTCAGGATTAGATTTTCCTCAGTATTTCAACAAGTCAGATTACTACAATCACAATTTTTTTCTATACAATCCATGAGAAAGTTATTCACAACATACAGTATGAATGCATTGAGTCATTACCGTTTTGATTTTCTTTTTAGCCTGAATTGATTGAAGTAAAAGTCATTTTTGTCAGCTCTCTTTTACAGAAATAGTGAAATGGAGCTATAGGCTGGTTTAGTATGGTTCTTATTTGAATGAGACAGGCTTGGATCAAACCATTCTCCTCACATTTCTAAATTAAAGTAATACAACATTCTCATAAATGCTGCTTTACTGAGGATCTTGGTAAAAGTCTATTTTGTCAGGAACTGTCTGAGATCCTGTTTCCCTTTTGTGGAGAACTGAAGCAGAGTTGCGGTGCTGGTTAACAGGATTTAATAAACACAATTTCAAGGACAGGTAGAGGATTATCACTTCAAATAGAAATAAGTGTCAACATCAGACTATGTCATGCAGACACGCTGGAGCTGTTTGGGATTAATAGCATGACTAGCTCAGGTGCCTGATCATATGTACTGTAATTTATTCTGTGGACTGACACAGACATGTGTTTTTAATGTGTCAGACAACAGGATGGTGGAGCACAAAGTACACAGAGTCAATGATGTGAGGCAAATGTATTCATGACGATTAAACCACAGGCATGCAGCGTGAGCAGGAATGGTATGAGGTGGAAAAAAAAAAAAAAAACATGTCAGATATTGTGAGGATATGAAGTCCTATTATCCTTGCTCCATTTGTATGTATTATGAAAGTTCCCAATAAGCCCCTGTAGGGCTGGATGATATATTGACACTTTATTCATATTGTGATATGAGACTAGTTATCACCTAGGATAACATTATATGGCGTAAGTGTTGCCTTTTGCTGGTTTTTAAAACTGCATTACAGCAAAAGAATGCTATTTTCTGGACATATTAGATGGTCAAAGATATTGTCAGAGTCCCTGTGCATTTACTGCACAGTTAAAGCAATGCTGACTGCTAAATGCTCACCATGAGATCTCTGGTGGTGGAGAGCTGAAGACACTACAGTTCATGATGATGTCTCCTCCTTGTACGACAGCGTACTCTTGTTTGTCCCTGGTCAGCATCAGAGGACCCATAGCTATTGCCAAGGAGAGGCACGTGCATATGAAAAATAAAGGTGCGCAGACAGACAGAGATGCACTCATATGAGAAACAGACTTGCACAGACACACACAGACACACAGACACACACACACACACACACACACACACACACACTCTCACAAAAATCCTTAACTTGCATCATCTAACAATGTCCAAACTCAAATCTGAAGACTTCATACTTTCAGCCCACTTTTCTTGGCGTACCTCTCCTTTTTCATTTACAGCTGAGCCACCAGACATTGAGTCGCATATAAATAAAGCATAAGTATAAGGCATGCATACAGGGTAGAGAAGTTCATTTACAATTTGATTTAACATTACACTGGACAAGATGTGTGATTTAAGCAACTTTGAAAGTGGTATAATTGTTGGTGCCAGACACACTGGCTCTAGCATCTTAAAAAAGACCAATGTCCAAGGATTTTCAGTTACAACAGTATCCAGGCCCGCCCACAGAAATGGCTTAAAAGGTCCAGTGAATGGGCTCTCCATACTCAGTTGCTTTACTCATTTCAGCGCGTGGAGGTCCAGCATGGCTGGAGGCTGGAGAGTGGGTGGTCATTGGGGGCTTAGGGTTATGGTCAGGGCTAGGTGTCCGGCCTGGAGTTAGGTTGGGGTTAGGGTTGAAGCTGGAGGCTGGCTGGCTGGCTGGTGGTCATTGGGGGGTTCAGATTAGAGTCAGGGCTGGGTGTTTGTACAGTCAGGACTGGTACCAGAGACACTACACCCAGCTGGAGTACCAAGGGAACATGGTTTTTCATGTAATTTCTACCCAGTGCTCTGAATGTCAAAGTGAAATTCAATGAGGTGTGAGTAAACAGCAGCAGTAACTATGACTCTCTCAAGACGATCTTATGACTGTTTTCACCTAAGGTTTTTCATCCAGGTCCAAGCACTGGACCTGGGTGCATCTCATTACAACAATAATGTGCAGAACACACAAGTTGCTGAACTTTGAAGCAGATGTGCAACATCAGTAGGAGACCATGTTAGTCTCCACCTACAAAGAGGAAGATGAATGCTCAATGGGCACATGATGACAAAAACTAGATGTCTGGATCATGAAAAAGTGTTATTAAATAGACCAAGACATTTTTGAATGCATACCTTTGCTTGAATGCATACTCAGTATCAGTTAGGTATATCTAATAAAGTGGCTACTGAGAATAAAATAGTGCATAATCCCTGGCTATTGCTGGCTATGTAGAGATAATGATTATAGTACTCACTCATGACCATGATGTTAACATTAGCCAGAAGACTGCCATGTGTGTTGGAGACTTCACACTGGTAGACACCAGTGTCCTCTGGCCTGGCATTGTGGAGCAACACAGTGTCATCCAACACAAGTATGCGGTTTGACGGTTCATCTGACACAAACACAGAGAAATACAAAAGTCGCATCACAAGGACTAGATCACACCAACACTAATGCTGTTGCATCCCTTCCACTGAAAATCAATATGAGTTAAATCACTTAAAAATATAAAATAACATTGTAAGGGGATCGGAGGTCCCCATCAACTGACCTAATCACATTACCAAGACATTTTTGCAGTAACACCTTATAGAAACTCAACTTTGTGTTTAGCATGTGACATGTGCTTGCAATCAATAAAGGAATTGTTTTGTATATGCATTCAGTATTCAGTTTGATTCAATGTACTCTGTGATGATGATCTGAAGTCTGTTTTAATATTGTTAAAATCATTCTTGATTAAGTCGAATGCTTGCCAACACAGGAATTTGAGCTCTGGTCCTCTGGTTTTGATTAAAGTTAATATCATTATTTAAATTGATTTGAACTAATAATTGCCCACTTGGCAACCATTGCAGCCCTTTTTTATGTGACTCTTCAATTGTTTCCCTGCCTGCCTTGGGTTTTTGGGGGGAGTTTTTTCTTGTCTGCTGTGATGGTCTAGGTCATGAGGTATTGTTCTGTTTTCTATCAGCTGTGGGCCTGTAAAGCCCTTTGAGACTTTGGCTGTGATTAAGAGCTGTAAATGAACATAAACTTGAACTTGAAGGCCCTCGGGGATCAATAAGCTATCCTGCTGTCCAGTGGTAAATGCTGCATAAAACAGGGTTAGAGTTAACAATCATAACCTTGCTTACCTTTTAAAATCTCCCCATTCCTCTTCCACGTGATATCTGGTGGTGGAATTCCAAGAACTGAGCACTTGATGCTGATATCTGACCCGACCACAACCAGCTGGCCCTGTGGAGGCTCTGTCCGCCATTTTGGTGGTTCTGGCATGTGTGAAGAAGAAACATATTGGTCTGAATCATACACAACTATGGAACCTGTGTCAAGGAGAAAACCAATTCAGCTACTAGTGCATGCATCTGTAAAGTCGCTCATTGATGTTGACATACCTTCGACTATAACATCAAAGTAGTGGACAGTCGCTCCAGCAGTGTTCTCAGCTCTACACATGTATTTCCCATAATCCTTCTTTTCTATCTTCGATATGGTCAACAGTTTCCCGTAGTTCTTGATTTTTGTCCGTGCTGGCAGATGCTCTCCCATTTTGATCCATTCCACTTTTGGAGTTGGGCTTCATACCAAGACATTATGAGGCATAATCATATTATGCATGAAATGTGCATATGTTTTAGATATAAAAATGTATATAGTTGCAGTCCTGATGATACTTACAATCCCTCTGCAATACATTCAAGCTCCAGCTCCTTTCCCTTGATAAGCACTACCTCTGTCTGAACACCAGGGGGCACCAACAGGTTGGGTATTCTCATTGGGGGGTCAATGGCTGCAATCGACATAATTAGCAGTCTCGGTCAATCCAGATAATTACTTAATCATTATTTATTTCAACACCACATTTGTTTAAAGTCAATGTATTGTGTGCAGATTTCTACAGTCTTTTTGTTGTCTTATGAATATGGTATGATTCATACAATAATAGTACAATATGCCACTTTTGCCATGAAAGTTTACATTAAATGTGAATGTTACTCACTGCTGTTAACGGTGTTGTCCGATTCATTATCCGGTTTCACTGAAACAAAAAACAAAATACTGTAAGAACAATACTGGTTGTATGATGGTTTGCGCTCACTGTCATGCAGGCTGGCTTCAGTCCACTGTCATAACAAACTGTACTTTAGCATGAACATGACTAGGCAAGCCCCTCTTCTTGGTATGTTGAAGAGGGATATTTTAACAAGCCTGGCAGGAGAAAGTTTCCTTATGTATTCTGTGAGCATTTCATGGTGAGAGTTTGAGAATTGCTTTTGAATAGCCAGTCTGATAATAAATGGCACATTAGCTTCTCTTAATTCTTCTGAATATTATGATAATCAAGCAAGCTACAATTAGAATTTAGAGTAGGCTATTATTTGAATGAAGCCACGTGAACCTACAGGATTTGACGATCACAGTCATGGGGGTTTTCTGGACAATGGTCCGTATTGTTGCAAAGGAAGCGTAGCAGCAGTAGTCCTGACGACTGTCTGTCTCTAAGGCGTTAGAGAAGTACAGGTTGCCGTCATTGCCCATGGAAACTCTTTCATCTTGCTCAATGTGCTGGAGACCTGGAAAAGATCAGACTTGGGTCAACATGCTTATCTCAACTTCTCTATAGGGACAGCGGCACCAGCTGAATTTTCCTAAAACAAACACACCTGTCTGGTGCTCCAAGATGTCAAGACAAAAGAAAAGCACTACGAGGTATTTGAAGTATTGTAATGACGGTCATTATAATACTATGTGGGGAGCCTCAGGTCACATGACAAACCACTACAATTCAGTGTAGCCACATATATGTCAGACGGTAATGGAAATGCCCTGGAGAGTTTCCCTTTATAGTGTTGGTGCATTTGTAAGCGCACTGTGACAGCATATTTAGTTGGATAGAGCCTTTTTCGGCTGGATAGAACCATTATGGAAGTCACGGGTCAGTGCAGCACTGTGTCGCCCCCTTGGTCAACTCATTCATAGTATTTAATATCCTATTTTGAATCATGGCCCTTAGCAATTGGCTGTACATTCGGTGTTTAAGGCAAAATCCTGCCCTGTGTCAAAGACATAGTAACACATCTTCTACTGTTTTGCAACAAAAGGTTGGCACAGTAGGAAATCTTGGGTCACTGATAACAAAAGTACAATTTTTCCAACTTATGCACAAGGTACGCAACTATCACAGGGGTGTGCTGTGGGTGCACAGGCGTATCCTTACTATTTTTGTGAATTGGTCTGGACTTTTTACAAGGACACAGCCTGTCATTGAAACAAGGAGGGCAGCAAAACCATCCCAGCATTTGAATGTCAACAATAAAAGATAAAAGACAGTCATGAAAGTGAAATTATTCACATTCATGGTGTAGAAAATGTATTTGTCTTTGTATTTGGATGAAAATTAGTTTCAAAACAAACCAAGCTGTGCCTCCTGAAATCTTCTTAATGCGTCTTTTATCATGCTGTAAATTATGTTGTCTTTGGCTTAACGGAGATTTAGTTCAATTCACAAATAACTGGTTGGCATTTTGATTTAAGTACAATTTTCTTTTTAAAATTTAAGTTGGATTGAATTTGATTACTTCAACATTGAATTACTTACTAACATTTAAACTAAATATATAAGATGCAATCCATAATATTCTGTTAGAATACTATGGATTAGAAGACATTATTATGTTTTTTTTTTTCTTTTTCAGAACTGAAAATGAATCAGCTCAAATAATTTCATTCTGATTCTTGTCGAAGTCATTTGACATGAAATTCATTCATTTGAAATTCATTCTATTTCTTTTTTTCTTTTAGCAGATCAGTGCAGTTGAATTGCTGAATTTAAAAAAATGATTAATGGATGCAACAATCAAATCTTTACACTTGTGGTTGTAATCCAAAATTATGTTGCATTCTACTTTGCTAATTAAAGTTTTTCAAGAAACACAATATACTTCTTAATATTTCACCTGTGCAGCAAACATTCCCTGGGAATCTAGATGCAGCCTTACTCTGATTGGTGAAAAACACAGGCCTATACTTGGAGAAAGAAGAGCACAAGTGATTTTGTTCCATGCCGTGCCCGCCCTCCATGCACCACTCCTCCACAAGTGCCATCTTGACACTTGTGTTTCTCAAAATATATGTTTCTCTCAGACATCAGTCAAGTGTTGTGGGTCTTGTGGTAGAGCTCTCAGAGGACTAGACAGAAGACTCAATCCCCACTGACAAAGCTCTTCTGTCAGTGCTAAGGCAGCCATTTACACAATAAAACAACATTTTATAGGCTCTAAATGTGAAATAAACTCTTTCTGGATGATTGTAGGCCCGCTAAAGTGTGTATACTTCCTGAAAAAACAAAGCCACAACAAAAAAAAGCTATAACAAATCATCACAAAGTTCAAACTACAGGCTCTATCGGTTGTTTTGAGGACTTACCAATAGACATCCAGTAGATCTCACGTGGAGCGACGCCCTCTGGAGGGTTACACTTCAGGATGACAGGCTGACCTACATCAACAACAACTGGCCCAATCACCTCCTTTGGAAACCTGGGGACTCCTAGACAAAAACATGCATTTCCGCAAAACTGAAGCAAAGATCAACCTTGACTATGAAAAGCAACTAAATGATCTTCCACTGCAGATCAGATTCTAATAGAGCTGTTACTTACTTGGTATCATCAGCTCAATTTCCTCTGTCATTGCTGTTCCCAGTTTGTTGGAGGCATAGCATCGGTATTTGCCCTGGAGCGTAGCCCTGTGTCTGCTGTACAGCACAAAATTGCCGTTGCTGTGGTCTGTGTTTTTCGTGGGGATGTATGGAGGGATAAATTCTTCACCATCTCTTGTCCATCTGTATCTGTTGGAGCAAACAACAGCATTTCACCCCTGTAGATTGTGGCTTTCATTCAAGAAAGATTTGTCACTTTGGTTTATCACCTACGCTCATTCATGTTTTTGAGGACTGATTACAGCTACGAGCTCTTGGCATGCTCTATCTTAAAACACTGTTGGTGGTCTGAATCATTCAAGCTCATAGGCAAGACAGATAATGTGATAATCTCACTTACACTGGCGGTGGGTTGCCCCTGGCTTCACATCTCATAGTTATGTCGTCGTCAATAGGAAGAACAATAACAGGACTGGGCGTGTGGGATGTTATGGTAGGCGGCTGCTCCACTGCAACATGCAGATACAAGCAAACGGAAATGTCAAAAAAAAAAAAAAAAAAAAAAAAAAAAAAAAAGTTAAAAGTGTTCGAGATTTCAGTCTTTGGAGTAGACAAAAGAGAATAAAATACAGCTTCCTTGTGTGTTTTCATCGACTGCCTTGGATGAACTTCATACTGAGAATTTGCCAACACAGCAAAGTCATTGAGCAATAATCCTGCATGTCTGAACAAATATATTGCTACGGATGGACACTGAAGAAAGAGAGCACACCAGGATATTGAAAAAATGAAAAGCTCATGGCTTTAATAGAGGAGTAAGGCATTATATGGATACAGTTTGGAAGGCTGGAGTCTAAAAGTACACGTTGCCCATGCATGTTGAGACTTTAGCTGGGCTGGATACACATTTTTAAACACGTGTGACTCAAGTTATACCAAAAGCAGAGGTTTTGCTATACATTTGAACTAGACTGTTCAAGTGCTCGGCATTATCATAAGCCTACCTTCGAGGGGGATATCGAGGCATGTGGCCCTGGAGATCAAGGCCAAAAGGAGAGCAAGGCCCAGGCTCCACGGTGACCTCATCGCCCCTCCACCTGTCGATAGAGGCAACAAAGGTGAGAAGATCCTTCTGTCTGGTTGGATGTTTTGCTGCAGATCAGCTGGTGTCAGTTAAAACTCTGAAGGCACAGAGGACCTGAGGATTTCAAAACACAGACAGGAAAAACGTGGTCACCATTTCAATCACTCAACTTAAAAAAAATCCCCATCCTTTCCATTTCTAAGAATGGCGAGATAAGGGTTTCACAAGCGCCTGCTCTAATTACAGAAATGCTTCCTTGAATGAATATCCCAGAGGGAGGGCTGCTTTTCAACAGATGAACTGCAGAGTGATCTCAGTAAAGGTAGCACTGTTCAAAATAGGCATTTTATACAATGCAGCTGACTGCCTGCCCAAATAAATGAAAACCAAAAGGCAGTGACATAAATAAAGTCTGACAAAACAAACACTAGGCAAGTCCAGATACTTCACAGTGTATTTGTACCTTATTTCCATCAAAACATATAAAATATGCCATGGTATTCTGTTTTCATTATTTTGTTTTCAAATGAACAAAGTGTTAGGGTAAGAATAATATTCCTCATGGTGTTTTCCAAACAAACAGTTACATTAAAAGAGTATTTCTTGAATGAATTTGAAGGCTGAGTGCACTGAACGATCACAACAATGGACACCAACTGGCAGACATTACAGATCTCAGCCAAACAACTAATTGTCCTGAGGAGGCATGCCAGCACGTAGGCCAGTTTAAATGCTGAAAGTGTTTCTAATTGAAAGGGTTTAGCCACAAATAGCCACTGCTGAGTGAGGGTTGCCAATCAAGACCATTTGTGATGTTTTGATTGGAGCTAGAATGCATTTTTTGAGAATGCAAAAACTTCATTTAACCTCTCAGTTGGTGCCAAATTTTAACAGTGTGATTGACATTTTTGGTTGTGCAAATTATGTACATAAAAGATGAAAAACTGAACCCCCATTAAAAACAAGCATCCTATAAGGAACTGGTGCTTTAATGATAAAACACTCCCCATTAGTGACCGAGCCATCTAGAGTAGGTTGTCCCTCATTGTTGTGTTCTTGTAGCACGACACAGCAGAGCTCTTGTCTGGAGATTACCCTATGAACTGTATAGCTTGGCTGGTGGCATCAAATGGCATGATTACAGTAAACCTATTGGCACGACTGCTAAGCCGCTGCCTGCTACGACTGCTAGCTCCAGCAGACTATAAGTTGGGCCCGCCAGCATTCAGCGTCTTTGTTCTCGCAGTGCTGAAACTGTGGCAGCACAGGCAATGCCAAATGGGTTCACCCCTGCTGCTAATCCTGCTACGAGGAGAACGGAGGGGGTCTCAGCCAATCACACACCACCTCACAATGATATGCCGCTAGTCAGAGTTCCTCTCAGGCCACCAGCCTGCATGTGTTGTCCCCTCTTAGTGCTAAAGGTTAATATGCTAAGTGTCGTGGACTCGATTCACAATTAAGCTGCTTGAATTTAGAATCAGCTAAACAAATTGAGAGCCGGCATTCGGGTACTGTACTCAATGAGGATTTCTGTGATTATCTCCTGGTGGTTTTGGATCCTATAAACAAAGCTGGTTAGATGGCTGTGTGAATGGACTAGAGCTACATTTTACAGGTTTGTAGGAATGCTTACAGTCTCACTCTGCCCTGTTACCACAGACTGTATCTCAACCACAAACACACAGCGCGATGCACGAGAGACCACCTACCTCAGCGCAGGCATAACTAAATACCCTAATTACACTGTTGTGATTGAAATCAGCATTCCTTAGACGCAGAAAGCCACTTTAGCCCAGTGAAGCCGGCAGAGTGCTTGTGAGACAGGAGGCCCTAACCTTCACTGACAGGAGTAGGGCCTTTCATCCAGATTTGTGTTGATCCTGACAATACAGAGTCAACAGAACAGGCAACTTTCATTCAGCTGTGGTAAATCCACTGTTTGGTACAAGCCCAAAGAACCTTGTGGATTAGGCAAATTATGAGCTTTACACGTGCATGAGGATCTGTAAAACCTGCAGCCTCTATGATAACTCAGACAAATTTGACAGAGTTCCAAAAATTTTGTTTACAAAGCAAAATCCCTGGAGTATAAATGGTGTGTATTCCCTAAATAAACTGATAACAAAGCATTTGTTTTGGGAGGCAAGGGATCTATTACCTGAACACATGGCAGGGCATAGACACAAATCCCCAGGGATTGTGTTTTCTAAGCCAATAGTTGGCCAGGGCACGCAGAGTGTGACTACTACACCACTAATCCTTGCCAACACACACTCTATACAATGAGTGCACCCCAAAGCACCCAACCACCTCTCCTTAACCAGTGGTGGAAAGAGTGCTACTGATTGCTACTTAAATGGAAGTACTGTTACTTGGCTTATATATCTCAAACAGAAGTAGAAGTACTGCTGTAAAAATCTACTTAAGTAAAAGTAGATCATTAAATATGTATTCAGAGTAAAAGTTAGAGTTACTTTTTTGAAACAATAATGTTAAAGGTGTGATTTTTTTTTTTTTTTTGCATGCAGTTATAAACAGAGGAGAGAGTACACAGTTCAGACTAGATTCTTTTAAATTGTACATTTTGCAAAATTGCTGAACGTTGATTGAAGTGAGGACCCTATTAAGCACAGATGTGAACACACTGTTTTCCACATTTATTCCACATTTATGCCAGTTGAGTCTAAATGGTGATCTTCAATTTCTCATAGTGTACCTTTTATTGGAAATTTTGAAGTGACTAAATGTGCACCAACAAGAACAAACCAGATTGCTTTTCTCATCTTTGGTGACTGACTGTTCACTGTGAAAGGTCCCACAATCTTTCATTTATCATTTCTATTCTGTAATGGATATGATTTAAAATGTAGTGAGGTACAATACTCATGCAAAAATGGAATTAAGTACAAGTAAAATTACTGAATACTTCAAAAAGTACACCAGAAAGCTACTCACTTACAGTGGCATGAGGAAATGTAATTAGTGGTACTTCCACTTCTGTGGTTAACCAACCAAGACCCCTACAGGCGATGCATGTGCAGCTGCACAAGTATAGACGAATGCAGAAATGGTAAATGTACCATGTTGGTGCACTCAGTGAGACAATCAAACACTCCCACATACACCACATGCACACACAACCACAACTTTCTACGAACTAACAGCAAAACACTACTCATGAAATATCCAGTACTTACTGGTTTTAGAGTCATTCTAAATCTTGAGTCCACCTCTAGCAGAGGACCAAGACAGCTGCACTACAAGTCCATAGAAAAAGTACGGGACGGGGACGTCAAGGGAGCTCTCCAACAACTCTCTCTGAACCAACATCACTGACAGGGGTCTGTCCTTCCCACCCCATCTCCCACTGCTGCAGAGGAACGCCTCCCAGCCCGCCCCTCCACTCCAGCAGCTAAAGGAGTGATGGGAGGTTCACTGAAGTGACATATGTCGCAAAAGCCTCTCACTTGGCAAAGAGGCTCTCTAAGCCGGTGACAATGACCAGGACAAAGCCTGTGCCGCAGGGCTATTCAGGGAGCATTAAAGAATGGAAGGAAAGGAAGTACAGGAATGGCTTTCTCTCTCCCTCTCTCTCCCCATCTCTCTCTCTCTCTCTCTCTCTCTCTCTCTCTCTCTCTCTCCCTCCCTCTCTCTCTCTCTCTCTCTCTCTCACTCTCTCCCTCTCTGTCTCACTCTCTCTCTCTTACTCTCTCCCTCTCTCTCCCTCTCTGTCTCACTCTTTCTCTCTCTCTCTCTCTCTGTCTCACTCTTTCTCTCCCTCTCTCTCATTTTCCTCAATCCCTCCATCCTGTCTTCCACTAAAATATGCACGCCCATTTACGCCCAGCTCCATCTGAATGATTTTAATGCAATGTGTCTTGGCTCCATTGAAAAGGGAAGGGAGTCATCTTCCTCTCTTACAGGACCATTTGTAGTAGCATACTTCCATTTCTGTGCAGCGCTCCAGGGCACTGATAGTTGAGGCACGTTGGGAAATACGCCTGAAATACAGAGCCATTTCTTGCTATATGCGGACTATGCATGTGCGTAGGCCCCCCATGACCACCAAAGGGCCTGTTGTGCCAACATATTTTTTTCTCCTTGAATGTAAAGAAGCGTCCCCCTGTAATGATCTAAAGCTCACAATGCCTAAAATAACATGTATATACGGAAAAGCAGTTTTCATTCTGAGAGCTTCTTGCCTTACATGCAAGTTATTTCAAAGCCTCATCAGATTCTAAGATATTATTGACTGATGTTGATGGCTGAGTGGGACTGTATTCTTATTCTGTAGTGTGTGTTCATGGTGCTTGAAATGAGGTGGGAGGGGGGGCAAGGAAGGTTTTAGATAGGAACCCCCAAAAGCTCAAAATAGCTCTGCTGAAGTACAAATGACATTAGTGATGGTGCTCGTGTCTTTAACCACATGATTCCACCTCCCCTCTCCTATTTACTTGCTCTAACTGATTGTCTATATTTCACCGCCGGTCAGTATAGACAATAGTTTAACCTAGTTAAACTGTCCATTTAGGAAAATAGGGGCTGTCATCACTCCCAATGGAGTGTCGTCAATGTCAAAGAGAGCATGTCTTTTGTAAATACAAGGAAAAGCTTGAAGCAAAAGTCTAACAAGGACGTGCACCTAAATGCACCGCAAGCTTGGAATACTGTGTAGACATGAGGCCATGTGTACACACAGATGAATGAAAATCCACAGACAATGCCTGTAGTAGCGTGGAGCATACATTGTCTGCTCTCGGTAAATATTTACATAATGTCACTCGTCTGCATGTTGTGGGAAATGGGACAAGCAAAGTTAGAGCCAGAGGAAAAATCAACAACAACTACGATGCAGCCCACTTATGCCAAAATGGAGCAAAATCCTTTATACGGATCATGTCATCGTAGTAACACAATGAAAGAGCTTTGTGTCAATATTGAGAAATTACTGTAATGTGGATTGTCCATTTTGTACATGTGTATTTGATTTGGTGTGTTTTGTTGAAACCCACAAAAGTGTTCATTGTCCACAAAGACAGTATTGGTCAAACTCTTACACTGCATCCACAGAAACCCAGACCTCCCTCACTGTCACACACTATAATTACCTTTGGATAAACACTGACACACTCCTACAGTATGTGGGGTGGAGCGATATGTGTGTTGTTTACTTGTGTTAAGTGATATAAAATATCAAAACAGGTATTAGACATGCACACATCATGAAATAAATGAACACCGACCCAGTGGGATTTCCCATGCTGGTGACAATTGTTTTCAGGGTCTCCACTAATGACCGGTTTCATTGTGCTTGTTAAATTAACGTGACCAGTGAAACAAACCATAGACAAATTCATCAGAGAAATTCCAGTTTAATGCCTCACCAGTGTCTCAGTCCCCTGTTGTGTCTCAGTTAAACGGCTGCCCTGCCCTGTACCTTTGTTATGATGCATTTCCCCCTAAACCACACTCCTCGCCTTTGGCGTTTTCTGGTAATTACTAGGTTCTTACTTCTGTCTTTATGCAAAGCTCACAAATGGATAGTAATTACAAAATACCATCAAAACAAACTTACAAAAACCTTGAAAAAAACCTTGAAAAACCTTAAATATACATGTCCAATGAATATAATCAGAGAAAGGATTGAATGGCACAAGGCCACACCTGCAGAAAAAATGTCAGAGCAGTGTAACAGAGCCAGCTTACCTTTTGTAATGTCAGCTCAAGCACAAACAGTTGCAATAGAAATGAGTCAAGACTTCAACGGGCATTAATTCACTCAACACTACGCTAAAGAGTCACGCACAAAAGCAATGCATTCTGACAAACTGCAATGTCAACACAAAAATGGCAGCAGTGACGGAGGAGGTTTCACACTTCCTCAAACATCTGCCAGCGCTGACAGCGATTGGCAAATTCCCTCGCGCCTTTGCAAACACAAACTTTCGCCTTTCGGCTTTGTTTTGGCAAAGCGCACGCACCATTTCGAGCTGAATGAGATAGGCCGCTTCAAGTTGTCATTCTTAAAATTCAGAAAGTTGCACAAAAATGTGATAACGAAGAATATGTAATTAAAGCAAATTCTCTGGGTGCTCCAGAAAAGCTCTCAAGCATGTGTCCCCATCCTGCTGAGATATGCAGTGCACACTATTACAACTGGCTCCTAATCCCGGCGTCATGAATTTCAAAGGGTTTTAGTTTGGTTGGCCGAGTCAGGTAAAGAAGTGCTCATCAAAACCACTCGTGGATGAATGCTGCTTTTGAGTGTGTCTCTGTCTGTTTGAGTTGCATTTATCCGTGGCGAGCTGTCATGGTGAGGGCTGACCACCCCACCAGGAAACACACACACACACACACACACACACACACACACACACACACACAGAAATGTCTAAATAAATACAAATATATTGTCTGCATTTGTATCCTGTCATGTGTCTGTGTCTGTAACTGCTATACATGCATATATCTAACTACTCATCTGAAAATAAAGGCAAATCAGTGCCTCAGTAAGCAGCATGGAGAGCAACAAAGACAAATATGTTTACTGTTTGTAGATATGTCGACTATTTCCTTTTCTACAGCAAATTCCATCTATTCATCTCCCTTTTTTCATCTTCGCATCTTACACAGAAGCAGGAAATACGAGTGATTAGCTTGACTATCTGTAGATCACTATCTTTGTTGTCAGAACATGAATTGTCCCACTACTTCAACATATTTGCAGAGACAGATTAACCAAACAAACACACTGAACACATGCTAGCATCAGTCACATTCCTGCCGTGCTCTCTCGACTGTGTCAAATCAAACCTACTGTTAAACCTCTGGGACTCATAAATCAGAGTTCGTACATCTGCATGTCACACTGATAATAACGTCCATCAAGTCATATAGTCTCATATTCAGTCTTACAAGCTTGTTTTAAGATATGTTAAGAAGATATTTTAAGAACTTGTTTGAGGAGCTATTGAAACAAATGGTAATATCTTACAAAAAAAAAAAAACTGCATATCACCTCACCACACACTGTGATTCAACACAAGATTAACTGACTTGCTAAGATGGATATTTTTTGCTGTGCATCTCCCTTTACAATTGCCATGGCAGTTTTATGGCATTACAAAGCTTAAGTCTGACACTGCAAAGTAAATCCATTTCAACTGTTTTTTTTTTTTTTTTCTTTTATTCCAAAGTGTGGAAACAGCATAACAAAATCCCCCCCGACAGCCAATAGCGGTGCTGTACTCTGCGCACACATCAAAAACATTACTCAGTTAAGGTCATAAAATAACACCCCTGCTTACCTTTAAGGTCAGCACTTCTTTTCGTCATTACTTGCCGGAGCCGTGTGCCTTGTCGTCTCGGTGTGAGCACCTCAACAAGCAAGTAATCGTCTGAGCCTGGAATTCACACAAACAACCAGCCCCTGACAGCTCTCTGACACACATCAAACACATCCACATCAAACCTGTGCTTCCAGTATTATGCAAAAGGGCAGCACCCGTACAAGTTTACGCTGTACACAAGAATAAGAGGCTTAAAGGAAAAGTGTGCAGAGTATCATATTTCAAAGACTTTTGAAGGAGCCCATCCACAACACTGTAAAGCAGGCGCATGTGGAAATTTATTGGCAAAAAGCATTAGCATCTGCAGCGGCAGCCGTGCAGAACTATTTATTTTACAATCCTTTGGCAACCTTCCAGTGCTTAGCATGACCTGAGGCTGATGAGGGTATTGATTTGCTGTTGCAATGTGTGATTAGGCTTTACAGCTGATTTGTTTTGCCTGTTCGATTAGAATGCACAGTGGCATGAAGAGGTTTTGAGGTCATCAAAAGTGATCAACCAATTCATCAATTCCAATTTGCACCTCTGTTGCTGTTTTGTTGAGCTTTATTCTTTCAATTGACCTTTAATATAAAGGCTATGCTTGCGGGGCACACATGGAATCTGTTTTGCGCATTTGTGCAGATGAGCTCATTATGTCGAGGCTTAAGTGGGCACTGCTTTGGCACATAATGCTTTGTGTGTGATCACATGTGTAAAGCTGCTTCTAAATGGGAGCTTGTCTGGCACGCAAACAGTTGGCGAGCCAGCACATTTTACCACCTTAAAGTACCAGCACCAAAACACAGACTTGAGGGCAGGCATTTCCTGGCAAAACAAGCTATCCATATCAACCACTCGTTAACCTTTTCGAAAATATTTCCCCCTCATAGTAAAGCTGGCCTGATTAAGATGATGTGGTAAAAATGGTAAGTCTGTTGCCTGCGACTTAACAGGATGAAACATAAAACAAAGTGAATTATTCGTAGTGTGCCAGTACAGAAACATGTCCCCTAGCAGCAGTTAAGAGTGACAATGAGTGGCATTCAGGGGCTTAATCAGTTTGCCACAGCTAGCAGCAGGAGGAGGGACAGCATGGAGACAGGCAGTCACACTCAGCTTCCTCCTCTCAATGTTGAGGCCACGAGCAGGCCTCTTCATACCTTTGTTCACCCTGACACATTCTTTATCACTGGTGTTGCAGAGAGGGTAAGATAAGGGGGTGAGTGTGGCTTCACCAGCAGTGCTAATGTTTTACTGTCTGCACTGAGCTGGTAATTAGTTACAGGATAATCTTGAAGTCCTATAGTGGTATTTGCTTGGCAATGTCCTGTTGCAAAAGTCCAGAATTTGCGTTAAAGTAGTGATACCTAATTTAAACTTTCATTTCAGCATTTTTACTAGGTGTTTGATGATGAAGCACATCAGCGAGAGCTGGGCTCTGTGTGCTCATCAGTTCTGGCTGAGTCTGTGCGTTTGTCTGTGAGGATGTACACAAGAAGCCTTATGAGACACTAGATGATTTTGAAGCTCAACATGCAAGTGCGTGTATATCCACTTTTGCTCAGTGCCGCTCCAGTAATACCCATATCCCCATGGCAGCAAAAAAATGCTAGCAAGCTTGTTTGCATGCTTTTTTCATCATGTTTACTAATTTAATATGTTGTTATGGGTAAAGTTAATTGAGCATGTTCAAGCGTCTTTTTTTTTTTTTTTTTTTTTCAAGGAGAGCCCAGCCAGTGGTGTGCAAATGCTGTGAAATTCTTATGAAATTACCATGAGCATTTGCATATCAACTAGTACATCTATTACATTATCTAACCTCATCAACACTGCATATAATGTAAACCTTGAGAGTTTATCATGAATATTGTGAGAAAGATATTAGTCATATGGAATAAAAAATAATAAAAAAAAATCAAATGCAAAGTCTAATCTCCACACATAAAGGCAGTATATTTTCTCTGACCATCTGAGAAAAGCAGTGCAGGGAGTGCTACCTGCAATGAATACACCTATTGACACACTGAATGTATTGAGCCCCAGAACCCCTTATCTTGCTCTATTCTTCTTATTGGTGAGGGCACAACAAAGAAATGGGAGTGACAGCCGCCCATTAAGCTACAGACACAGAGACTTAGTGACAAGTTGTGATAAGCAGTATTTTATCATGTTTAGTAATAACAGCTGTTGCCTGTCTCTCTTTATCCCTGGGATTAGCGCTCATCACCAAAGGGCTCAGACATGAAAAGTAATCAAACCCCTCTCCAGGGCGAGACCTGTCCAGTCTTGTTGTCCACCTACATCCTTGTGTTCACTCTCACCCAACAACATGTTCCCTCCCTTCCAGTTAATCATCAAGCATACTTGACTTCTGCCATTTCTCAAACGTAAGCCGGGTTAAAACAGAAAAAAAAGGCCATTCTCCTGTCACTTTGAAAATACGCATTTCCTTCAAAAGACTTGCACCTGCAGCCTTGTTTTCTCCCCAAATGACACAGAAAACCAGTAATCTTTCCACTTAAACATTTGTGTGTCTGGATGAAAAGAGTGTGAGCCAATGCTCCAATCCCATAAGTGTTTTTGACATTAAGCAGTATCATGCATAATCTGCAAGGATAAAAAGGATCTGACACCTTTTAATCACTTAATGACTGGCATATGGGCCAACAGCGATAAATGTTAAGCATTAGGTGGAATGCATTGTGGTATTACAGAAAAACAATAAAAGTGTAGTAGTCACTGGACGGAATAAAGGGGGTTAGTACACTGTAGTTCAGTGTCAGCACCAATTTTCAAATTCATACCACATGAACTATTTGCTTTTTAGGAGGAAAAGTGAGAGTAAATGATTCATGTGGCATCAATCGCCCATGCAAATTCATCACACTTGAAGAAAATTCATAAAAAATAAATGACATATCCGCCTACTCGTTATGTGCCAGGAATCAATGAGGTTTGAATCATCTGCTGCAACATGTCAAGAGGAAGAAGACTCATGAGTCATCCCAACTTCAAAGTGTACCCTGGTCGACATTCCTCAAACATCATTGCATCTGCTACAAGCTCTGACAAGGGCTGACAGAAAATACTTGGAATAAATCTGATAAGACTCTCTGTACACCCTGGCCTTTTAAACTATTATCTGCAACATGCACAAGAGACCACTGACAGCGACATTTTGTGAGACACATTATCACAAGAGGATATAAAAGTCAGCTCATGCCAAAATGCCATCACCCTCAGCCTGATACAAGAATGATTGATGGCGGATAAAATGTGAAACTGTGACAAGGCTCAAGGCAGCTTAGGCATTTCATAAGGAAGTTGGCAGATTCTTATTTCATATCAGGTTGCATTAACCTGGTTTGCCCTACACCGCTGCCCAGTGAAAAACCACTTATCTCCAATTTTGGTGATTTTCATGTTTTTACTTAATTTAAGATTTTACCCACTGTTTTTCAAGCTATAAGATAAACTGAAAAGTGCACAGCTGTCAAGCTAAGAGCAAGACAGTTTTTCTTAGTTTCTGAAAGGTTTTGGAGATAAGCGGTTTTCCCTGGTCAGCGACACCTTACTCCGAAACTGTTGATGCGCTGCTATGAAGTGGCTAAGAGCCAAGGAGGCTTGAAGAAATTCATCACCGAAACCTGGCAGATCTAAATTATGGCTCCCTTGGGACAGCTAACATGGGCACAGCACCTTGTGTCATCCTGTGCGAGGGGAAGCCTCACACACAGGCCCATGACAGGGGTACCTCTTTGAAAAGTGTCAAGGCCTTGCTGCATTAGCATTTTTGGACCACCATGAATGAAAGTGTTTGTTCTGGTCTGTGCGCCCAATTGAAAGAGTCCATTAAAGAGTGTTTTAAAGGTTCCACTGTGCTGGGTTGGAAGTTTGGGAGTTGGTGTACGGAGGAAAGTGCCACTGTGGAGAAAAAAAGTTGAGAAGAACATGGTGGCCCTAATCAATCTCTACGCAGATAGTGACGGTACCGTGCTTGGTGTCTTTCAGCGTGTGAGCAGGTGGGCCAAATAAAAAGTGACAGCATCAAGTGGATTGAATAAAAGTTTCGGCTGAGACACTCAACATGTTGGCAGGCTATGATTAAACAGAAGATGACTGATGCCACATCAACTCAACCCTGTTTAACCTTGTTGAAAGATTGCGACATACCCTGTGGCAGTTTTGAGGCGTAAACACCTTATTTTCTCCTGCACAATTATAATTTTAAGAGCTGTGAGGACTTCCGCAGCCTGCTGTCGTTACACCACTACTTATCAAACTTCTCGCCCAAAAATGAAATGGTCATGATAGTCATTATTTAGCCCAGCATACCCCTTTGTTTTCATTATCCGCCCCAGCACAACGTACTGGCACCACTGACAGCATTGTATTTCCTTTCTGTAATGTGTCTGCATTTTACAGGAAGCAAAAAACAGCAAAATGATATATAAGTCATTTTCAATGAACTGTTCCTAAGAACAAATTCTTGACACTAAGCCAAAATATTTGGCAACACTTTATTTTACAGTGCATTTAGTACCAGATATTTATTAGGACACTGGGCTTATTTTCTAGAAATACCTGCTAAGTAGCTGACTATAATGGCAATAGTTAATCATCAGTCATTTCACAAGTTTCTAACCACTCATCAGGAACAGATACAGTGCTAACTATCAAGCTTCAAGACAATTTCCCATGAACTAGCTACTCTTATTACCAAGGAAATTCCTTGTAATTTATACACTGTAAAATAAAATGTTACTAAATATGTTCTGCAGAAACCATTTGGAAGGGTTGAGGGGGGATGAGGGGGGATGGCATCCCCCCTGAAATAAAAACGGTCAAAATCATCTCCCCTGTATCCTCACTTTTCATCAAGTGAAAAAAATTTACCACCCCCCCGAATTTTTTTTACAACTCGACTACTGATGAACACGTATATCTAGCTGTTGCACAGAATCTGGGTGAATGTTTTAAACTACAATAATAGCTATTTGCAGTGTATCAGCACTACCTTGATTTCATTCTAGTCGTTGTAATTAAACAATGCTTAATGGGTCGCTAAAAATGAGTGATTTTTGCCCTCCAAGGTAAGGAATTTTCCAACAAGTTAGAAGCACGCCTTTGGAATTTAAAGCCATATTTTCGTGTCACCTAAATAGTTGAACACCAAGTGAGGCGCACTTAGCTAAGGGCAACTTCAAGCTGCCATAACATGATCTGTGCACTGGAGTGAGACGTTTGACACAATGTATAGTCAGAGTATAACAAGGATGCACGTTTAAGTCGCCTGAAACCACTGTGAAGCTAATCTTACACTTAGATGCACATCAGTACATACAGGTAGCGCAGTGAGTCTTGTGAGAGATGCCTCTGAACAGGGTTGTGAACCTGGTGTGTGGGTGTATGATGAGAAACAAAACTATTAGGGAGAGGGAGGGTGGGAGAAAGCGAGGGGGAGAGAAAGGAGGAGGGAGGCATGGAGTGAAGGAGGGGGGTGATATCTACGGCACAGGAGTGAGAAATCCATGGGAATTGAGCTCATTAGCATATGAATCAAATTCCAGCAGCAGGAAAAGACAGACATTCACTGCAGAGCCTGTTGTCAGGAATGCCAGCAGTAGATGAGCAAAATCATAGCAGTGTGTGCACGGGTCAAAGTTAATCCCCCCATGGTGTGCTCCAAAAGTGGAGCTGGGGATTTCACAGGCCTGGAGAAATTATGATAAAGATCAAACAAACTATTTACGCATAAAATATGAATTCATGAGAACTTGTACAACACTGGTACAACATGCTTGGCATTGGGATCCCACTATAAAGCCTCGTCTATTGATGGTGGTGAAAAGAAGAATCTCAGAGAAAAGCTATAGCTAGAAAAATGTTGTAAAGAAATTACAGCCCATGCATGACTCTGCCACTGCTGCTCTGTGCCGTGGTTTAAAGTCTCATATTCAGTGTTAACATTTGATTTATCCTAAAACAAGAGAAAAATCTGACAATGTGATGAGATAATCCCATGGGTTTCCAGTGCAGTTTCACTTGTTTCAGGATTTTTTCTGACAACAAGTTGACGCCATGTTGAAACAATGACAGAATAAGGCGGCTCAACCCACTGGTATCAAGAAAATGACACTTCACTCAAGAAAAATCTGGAAACAAGTTGATGAGCAATGTAAACAATTTGGATTATGTCATCCCACTGTCATTTTTTTTATTTGCTTTATAGTATAAACAAGATTTCAGCACTGAATGAGACTAAATGACTTGTTAAGACAAAGATTTTTTTTTTTTTTTTTTTTTTTGAGCAGTGTAATTCCAAATAGGTGGAACATGCTGGAAATAATACACAGAACAGCAAACACACACAAAAACACACGACTGCAGCGTCAGGATTTCATGCTGTGACGAATGGCATTTCCCAGCAGTGGTGGGAAACTGTTATCACTCATTTAGATCATCCTAACCCATAAACCACAGAACATGTACGGACATGGCTGTCATGTGTCAGAGCCAAGTTCTTTTCCACAGCAGACTTCTCATCAATGTGCTGCTCTACATGTGTGGTTAATACACGAATATCTCTGGTCTTGATAACATGGCATGCTGTGATTTTGTTTAAACCTGTCCAGGCTGCTCCCATCTCTCCAGGGTTCAGCACCCAAAGAAAACAGAATTTGCCATGATCTGCGAAGAATTCAGCAGGAGGTGGCCACATGTGGAGAGGATGTTTACTTCACAGTCTGACAAACGGGACATGCTGTCACTGTCAACAAGGCTGCGTATTGTACTGCGTATATGCCACGGCATATTTCTGTAGTTCTGTCCCAAAACAAGGGTTGTCCCAAAAGAGGGGTCTTAACAGTGAGGGCACTGTTCAAAAGCAAGAGTCCAGCTGACTTGCATGGAGAGGATTTCAAGTGCCAGCAAACCATGTTCCTCACTCGCTAGGAGGAATGCAAGCTATTGTCTATTGAACGTGTGCAAACACTCCTGAAAGTGCAACATGGGGGTGTTCACTTGGACGGGGGGGAGGCTGAGGACAGGAGTGTATGTGGGTGGGTGTGCTCCAAGCCGGATCCCCTCGTTCCTCTTTGACGATGGGGTGGTCGCGGGTGATGCTACGGTTGCTCCTATTCACATGAGGTACAAAGTTATTTGTGCACCCTGTGTGAGGCGTTGATTTCACCAAACAGTTGTCGGCTGGAGCGGTCATGACCTTTGCCCCCGGTATTAAGAGCTGCCAGGGCGGAGAGGCAGAAAGCCAGACACCATGGGAACAGGAATGGTATCCATGCCAGAGAGGTTTACTAGGATCACAGACAGACAACTAAAAAAAAAAAAAAAAAATGCCAGAGGACAGCTTCATCCCTTGGCAGGTGCTAGTTTGGAGCGAACAACACTATCAACAAACATTTAAAATGATCTTGAGGGTAAAGTTATCAACCCACTCTACAGTCTGATTCACAGAAATATAAATATGCATGCAAGATAGAGGATAAAACCCATATCTAACAGTGAACACTATTTCAAACCTCTGTCAAGGCTGTCTGAGGTAAGTTCCTATGTCAGTGACTCCAGCAAATATTTCACAAGCATTCCAGACTGGTTGTCCTTGTTTGGTAGGGCAATAAATTCTGTCAGTGAATGCATACATCAGTGCTCAACCTGATCACATTCTCCTTCACAGTCATCTTCTAAGAAAAGCCAACCAAGGATTGTTAAATCACTGAGCTAGAGGTGGAGAAGGAATCCCAGCATGTCTTGGTGTGGCACAGAGGCGGGGAGTGACTGCACCACTGATACTCACAGCAGGAAAGGCCATGGGAACGGCACAGAAGCACCGCCATTCATTCCGTCTGTGATAAAATGTAAAAATTGTCCCTTTTATTCCCTTTATGCATCGGCTTATATCGGGGGCTAGGTTTAAATGATGGATGGTGTTGTATCACTGAGGGCTGCGCTCGACACGGAAAGTTGCAGTTAGGCCAGTTTCCAAAACACAAGCTTAACATCAGTTTTGAACATACTTTTCTGACAAGTGATTTTATTTAATTACCTTCTCAGCCCTCGAAACGGGTTTCTAAGAGCAAATTCATCCTGTGGGGACTGCATAATTTATAGATGTGTGCATTATCTGCAGATTATCTGCTTAAACACCACTGCTTGAATGGTTGATCTGCATGAGTGCTTTCTCTAAGACTGTTAAGACTATTGATATGTTAAGTCCATGATTGTTGTACTTCTCGAGAAAAGCAAATACATTTTCTGTCACACTTTTTTCACGAACCTAAATGAATTCTTTTCTGCTGGTGCTCCCGTTGAAAGACGTGAGTGCTCCTTCACAGCTTTTGCAGTCCACTTTAAAGCCCTACATTTTGTTTCCTGAGTTAACAATTTCTTGAGTCTTTAGAAATAGTTCACAAACGATTTGATATTAATGTTGTAGACTAAATAAGCAATTTAGACTGTGCAAATGCATGCAAGCATGTCAACCTGCTGCTGAGCTGCCCACATGTTGACATATTTTGATGAATCGCTCAGTGATTCCCATTGCAATTAGATAGCTTTGCCCATGAAATAATGTTGGATCTTATGCCTGTTAACGATCTCACACATTTTGCAGCGATGATAAAAATTTGTATTAAAAATTTTAACTGCATACTTTTTCTGTATGGTATATGCTGTGGTGATTGTTATGGGTTCTTATTGTGTTTATGGTGCTTTAATTGTGCTTGTGTTGTTGTTATTGTAAACTATGCTTGCAATCCAAATTTCTTTTATAGGATAATAAGGTTTTAATTGAATTTTGGTGATAAGGGCAGGATACCTGCACATTGTCAGAGGAGTGTTTTAGTCATTCTTCACTCTGGGCTGATGGAAAATTAGGGATTGTTCTATTTTATTCATCTGTTTCTTTACACAGGGAAGCTTATGCTGAGTATGCATGCGCTTTTCCACCACCCCACTGCCTCACACTCATTACAAACCATTACTCATCTGTACCACTATCTTCTACTACAAGCCACAGATTAGCTCCATTGGTAAAGCTGGTGGTTAGATGCCTTGCTCAAGGGCAGCCTAACATTTTTGGGAAAGGTCGTAGAAGGGTAAAGTTTCATTCACTTCCCCTTTCCTAATTTTAAAAGCTGTGTTTCATGATTTCAGTTCTGTAAAAACTAGGCTACCCCTTTTGTTTGTTTGTTTGTTTGTTGGTTGGTTGGTTTACAATGACCCCATTCCTTTTAATTGTGAGCATATTTATGTGGAACATTTGGCAGAGAGACAAGCATAGCGTTGTAGCTGTCTTTTCAAATTTCATTAATCCTAAAAAAAATCCTGTGATCACACCATCCCAAAAGAAACTGACAAATTAGACTACATGTGGTGCCTAACATATATGGTTTCTTTGTATTTATTAAAACAGTTTCATATTTTACATGTGATGATGTGAAGGGGGAATTGAAAATAAGCCTGTTTTTTCAGTTGTGTATCTTAAGCCATGCAGCCAAACCTGAGGGATACCATCTGCCAAGGGCCAGAGTAAGGATCAAGATAAAAGGTACTGACTGGTGCTCTGAAATTCTGAGGAAGCGATTTCAGATCTCAAGATCTCATGATGATGAAAGGATGACTGATAAACTCCAGTCTGTAATGATATAGCTCATTGGTTTTGCCCACAATATGAGGAGCAATAGTGGAACAAAACAGTCTGCAGCATCTCCTACATCAATTACACGCATCCTCACAAATAAGATCTTACGCCCGTGTCGGCCTCCTCCATGAAGTCACCTTCCAAAGCGGAGACGACTTCCTGCTGGCTCAGATTCTGAAAACAACTGAAAATCTGGAGCCAGACATTAGCCCTGGCAGAAATCCATCTGAACTGGGAGGGGAGTGAGGTTTTCGCAATCTAGACAGTCCATCCTTCTAGAAAACTGGATTATTGTTCTGTTTGATGTTTATATTTTATCCTTCAGGCTTGGCCCAGGCAGCGCCTGCAGGTTTATTCTACGCTGTTGCTGATTGTGACTGACTGGCACAGGGTTTTACTTTTCTCTGTGCGACACTGATTAAGTGGTAGAGGAATCCCCCCCCTGCCTGCTAAGGCTCTTACACTGCGCTAGCTGTTCCTAATGGATAACAATGAGCTGCTCAGATGCTGACAGCAGCTAAATATACTCTGTTCTGTCACTATACATTTGGCAGGATTTCAAACTCAGTACAGTACAGTAATAGCATACTGCGTAAATATACAGTATAACTACCCACAATATTTATTCCACTGAATTTTAAGTTTGTTTTGTTTTGTTTTTTTTTCTTTTCCATTTCCGCACAGCTACGATACAGCCTGGCCTTTCACTACTGGGTGAACATAGTAAATCTCTTGCAACTGGCTCCAATCAGACAATTACAGGTCTGACTAAGGAGCAATTATCTTTTCCTGTCCTCCCGAAGGCAGGTGGGTGGAGGCAGAATGTTTTTGCATGTGGAAACTCATGCTGGTAATACCTGTCCTATGGGCGGATGGAGTGTTTGTGTTAGATGGTTTGAAAAAGTAGTAGGAGCTGCGATTTTGTTTGCCAGTTTTATGTCTATATTCTCTCATCCATGCCAACTGGGAGTAATCTGGAAAATTTGGAAAAATTCGATTTCCATCTCACAGTATTTGACATTTCGAGGGCGAAACCACTGACAGGTTTCATTCAGAAGCTGCCTTCATGAGAGCTGCACTCTGATAAACCATTCTGAGCTTATCATCCCCACCCTGCATGTAATGAACAAGAAAATGCCAGCAAGCAATGAGAGTGAAAAGTTCAAATCATCTTCAAGCAGAGAACTTCACTCTACAAAACATCAATATTTCATGATGAGATAAAAAGTGTGTATGGATGTGTGTCTCTTGGTGTATTTGTGGGTTTACATCAACGCAATATTGGCACACATGCAGAAAACTTCTGAGGTGTATGCCTGTGTATGCATATTTTCATTCATATTTTGTGATTTCCCGAAAAGGGGAGGTGTTCTGAAACCGTGCAGCATGCCTGAATGAGCGTAAACCATAATGTTTTTCAAAGTCTGGATTGACCCCGCTCTCATGTCACAACTAGTGATGCTGTAATGAATTCACTCCACGCTCGACTGAAACATCACCACAGGCAGTGTGTACCACTATCCCAGGACGCCCCGTTTATTGTGCTTCAGTCAAGTTGGGTCACACGATTAAAGAGACTTGACCCATTTCCCTATAACAACGCTGCAGAGGCATGAATAGGCCGGCTTCACAGGACCAGACATGGCCAGTGTTGGGCTCCCCACTCACCACCAGTCCACTCCACTCTCTGATTGGCCAGAGAGGCACAGAAGGCTGCTGTACAAACTCTAAAAAAAAAGTTTGATTTTGAGGTTTATTAAATAGACTTGGCTATAACACAGCTAAATTACGTGCTAATCCACTCTGCCAGTGTTAAGATGAGCATATGCAAGTATTTGCTTGTACATGTGCACACCTGTTAGAGTTAATCTAACACTTTCAGATAGGTTGGGAACAGCCAGCATAGATCCATATTAGCTCTATGCTCGAGCAAAACAACAGCATCAACACTTGCCTGAAGGTGTTGTATTTGCTGTGGGAAATATATTATTAACGTGTTGCTTAGCAAGAGTGTAAAAACAAGGAAATTTGGTGGCAGAAGGCAATCACAGCGCCTCACCAGTAAGTGTTGCTGGAGATAAACACAGATATACACAAGGTGAGTTAACAAGCTAAATTTAAAATATTTCAGTTAGCTCCAACACCAGACTGCTTCTGATATTTGGTCTTTATGATGCAACATTTGCAAAATCCATTGTGATTGCCTGAGACACCTGAAAAGAAAAAAATATGCTTTGGCAGGCCTTTAAAAAAGATTTTTTTTTGTTTTTCCTTTTTTGTGCACTAGGTTTTGTTGCTGTTGTTGTACTGATTTGCAACAACATGCATTGCACTCAACTGGAATTTACCCATTTTACTACAAAAGTGAAAAGTAGTAAAAAGTCCATAATGGTCTCTCTCTGCCTTTCTGATAAGTGGCTGATGCCTTATCATTTGCCTATTTTCCATATAGGCACCTTTTGAGATATGAGAAATAACTTTCTCCCTTTATATCTGACATATATCTGAATGAATGATTACTGTGTGAAAATGGTTCAGGCATTTGAACGGCTGCAGCTGAGATAACAGCTTCAAAAGTAGTTCTAATTGGGGAGTAAGAGCTTATGTAACCCCAGCACACTATTGTGATGAGAGAAGATGCTAAGTATAAGCTGGCAGCTACTGTTGCAAGGTCAAATTTAGCAGAACTAAAAAAAATAAAAAATAAAAAAGACATAAAATATTAAATTAAATATTGTTGGGAAAAGGTTAAGCAGAATGGTTGTGAGTGACAGTAACACTAAGAAATTACAATCAGTTTTAGATAAAACTGGAGTAACTGTTTTATTATAATCATATAGGCAAAAAATTTATTCAAAGGTCATTAATACTAAAGTGGCGTGAGCTTTTAGCTTTCATTTTCACTTTTGAGTCATCTTACATTAACCTCTCAAAGTCTTTCATCCTCTGTCTGAAAGTCTTTGACTGGGTTTTGACACAAATTAGAATAAGTTAATTATGGCTGCCATCCCAGTTTGCCAGTTTAAGTGGTTCTTAATGGTGTGATAAGCATGGACTGATAAAGTCAAATTGCCTCCAGTGTAATGACAAGTGAGACATCCAGGAGCGCTGCGGTTTGACAGCTGCTGCAGTTAAACAGGTTCTCACAAAAGCTCGCCGCAAATTGACAGCGCTGTATAATTTATGCGACAGTCCTGCATATACATGTCATAAAATTGTCTGAAGGTGAATTCTGGTGAGGCTTACCCATGAGACCATCCTCCTGTGTGTGTCATCAAAACGCACGGTGCGTCTCCACTCCGCGTACGTTCATGGCGTAAAAATAAAACTTAAAAGTGATGACAGTTTGTTTAGTCCATGAGAGGAGCTGGTAAAAACTGCTGACGGTGTGAGAAAGAGCAATCAGTCTAGAATTAGTTTATGACAAACTAATAAAGCTCAACTCGTTTTAAAGGGGCATACAGCCAATCACACAGAGCGCCTGGGAGTAAAAAAAAAAAAAAAAAAAAAAAAAAAAAAAAAAGAGCGCAACACTACACTGACAGAGGGCAAATAGTGCGCAGTCGGGGCAAACAGTGCGCAGTTAACAACTGTGACAAATCCGCAGAGAGGCGCTCCTCTATTTTCGCCCCGCTTGTCCACAGAGGTCAAAGGACGCGCTGCGACTTTGCACAAGGTCCGCAAAGGCTGCTGTCATTCATCCGGCTTCGGCTAAAAACGGCGCATTCTCTTGTGGAAGTCGTTTCGTGTGTGTGTGTGTGTGTGTGTGTGTGAGAGAGAGAGAGAGAGAGAGAGAGGGAGAGAGAGAGAGAGAGAGAGAGAGAGAGAGAGAGAGAGAGAGAGAGAGAGAACGTGCGCGTGCGCGCGCGCGCGCGTGTCCACTACAGACAGGTGAGGTGGTCGTCTCTGCCCCTTTCATTCACAAAACGCACACCCACACACACACTGTATGCACACTGCTGCTGCTGCACATTCAATAAAAGCCTGGCCGGGCCTCATTATAAACCTCGGTTACATTTGTTATTGGTGATTATAAAGGACAATCAGGGCTCATCCAAGCACGTAATTGCCCTTTCCGAATATCTAAAGAGGATGAATAGGCTGGCTGGACTTTTCTCTCCTCTCGTCGTTTCTCTTCTAATTTTGCCGTTTGCCTGCTCGAGTCCAGAGTTAATAATTCTCTGATGGGATTTTACCAAGAACAGCATTATTTGATGTGACAGAGGAGATATACAATGTTTTGACTTAGAATTTCATACTCAGTATTAAATGGACTGGCGCTGCGATATGATAGCTTTTATTGCCACACTGCGAAATGGTGTGTGTCAGTGCAAGTCTGAGTGGTGATTTTAAGGCAACCTTCACACAGAAAGTGACCCACTTCTGTTTTGTTGGCTCAGATCTGATCTTTTTGCCATCAGTGTGAGCGGATCTGCAGCAGGACCCCGCATTTCCTCCAAGCACACTGCTGAACAACAACAAGAAAAGTCATTTGCACAACAGTCCCTTATGACAATTAATAAAATAATCATGCAGGCATTCATTTCTTGAATTTTTTGCTGTGGTGCCAGTCCATCAGCTGTTCAGGCTGAGGGCCAGAGGACAAAAAGGGCTCTGACTGAAGCATCCTCCCATTTATCTGTCAAATTTGTGACTTCCTGTCTCCCTGTGGTTGTTGCTGTGATCCTCAATGTTTTCTTTTGTCCACCAGTGAATAATGTCGCTCTGACTGTGATGTGATGTGAGCGTGCTCAGTGGGAGAAAACCACATGAATTCCAATCTGTGTGTTCACACAACCGTCACATCAGATACACATCTGATTTTGGCACCACACATGAAAGTGGCCTAAGTCTACGACAGTGTATTAGTTCCACAGTGGGGAGGAAAAATCACAAAGCCGGAAAAAAAACTAAAGTCGTAAATTGACAAGAAAGAAACTTGGATATTTTCTGAGATTATAAAGTCACAAGTTTATGAGAAAAAAAAAACACAGAAAATTTGTTTTTCTTACTTCGATTCAGTGAGAAGGAAATCCTGGTGATTTTAGCCAAGAATCACACTTTTATCTTCAGCATCCAGACTTTGAGGAGACATTGCTGTGACTTGGGCCGATTCAGAAGAAATCAATATTGTGATTCTGGGCTAAAGTCATGAGTGTTTTCTTGTTTCTAAATCTGATTGCAAAGTGTAATTTGATGAGGTCATCAGCTGCAGGCATGATACAAGCAGCAGTGTCTGCAGTGTGTGTTGATCCAACCTTGCAAAGTGAAGTGTGGAGTGGATCTTTGGCCATTTTTTTTTTTTTTTCATTTTTTTCTTGCAAATCTATGACTTTATAATCTCCAGTTTTTTTTTCTCATAATGTGTGTTTTCTCAGAATTTTTTTCAGAAGTTTTTTTTTTTTTGCAGAATATTACCCCCCTCCCATGACTACATAATTTTTTTTCTCGCTAAAGTGGCACTAATATGCCATTGCATCAATCAGAATTGAAAATGTCACATATGATATGTTTTTTTGCTGTTCATAATCAGATCTGTGTCACATTTGAGGGGGAAAAAATCAGATCTCTACTGGCTGTCTGACCAAAACCTAACATGAAAGCAAAGTGCTGAGCCCACACTCATGGGAGTCAATTTAAAACTTGTAGATAGTTCTGGATAGCACACCTAGAGGCCTATCAGCTGAATAGGTAAACACAAAGCTCTCCAATCAACTCGTACCAACTCCAAATACTAGAGAAAAATCACCTTTTTTTAACAGTGGAAAATGTGTTGAATCTTTCTGTCACCCAGATGAAATCACTCGTTCACGTGTGTGAAGCGCTTTTTAAGTGGATCAAAACACCAGGCGTGCTGCCTGGCATGTTGACACTGAGCATTAGTGTTATTGGAGATAAACACAGATACAGAGTAAGGGTCCAAACAAGCAAAATTTAAAACACTTCAGTTATCTCCAACACCAAACTACTTTTGACATTTGGTCTTCATGATGCAACACTTGAAAAATCCATGAAAGGCAACACAAAAACTCCAAAATAAGGATGCTTCAGCAGCCCGTGAACAAAAAAGGCACTCATTTATTTTACTGGTTTCTAATAAGATGTGTGAAAGTTGACTGTAGTTTGAACTCTCTAACGTTATTTTCTCATACTACTTAGTGTAACCACAACATTTCAATAAGATATGTGTCCAAATCCTTATTCATTTTGAAGTAATCAGTCCAATAACAATCTGTCTATTATCATTTGGCAGAAGTATATTCTAGTAATTGAGCACCATGGGTGGAGGAAGAGTTGCATTTCTTGTGCAGTATTTTGTAGTCTCACTTGTGAGACTACAGGCGCTTTGTTGTTTCACTTGTTTCTCACAGTTGAGAATTAATATCTTTTGAGTTTACCCAAAGTTATTTATGTGTTTGGTTTGGTGGGATAGTGCCACAACAGGACTGGGCATGCAAGCTATCACAAAATATCTTATTTTGGAGGAAAGTGGCATGACCTCACACTAAACTAGTTCTCTGCTCCAGATTTCACTTATCAAATGTCACTGCATCTTTTGCTACTCTTTCAGAGTCACGATTACTTTAGTCACCACGCACAGCAAATTTACCTCAGTTTAATTTTATTTGTGTTGGTCATGTCTTGGGTGTATTGACAGCAACACTGGCTTGGTGGGGAGACAACAGCATCCTTCACTGAGTTCTGTGGAACAAAAAAAAAAAAATAAAAATCATTACTTAGGATACACAGGCACTACATTCCAATTATCACGCAGGTCAATAGTGGAAAATGTGTCCTGAACCCTGACATTACCTTCCATTGAGAGAGAGGCTGGGGCAGTACTTGGAGATCATACTCTGTCACCAATTACAAGGCTATTGTGCCGCACTGACCTGTAATCTTGACCTTAAGATATGTTTTTCTCTCTCTTGAAACACTTCAAAGTCGCAACAAATAAATGAGGACTGCGCACTCCTCTCAAGGCTTGAATGGCAGCACTTTGCAATAGCACCGACTGCAGAAAATTCATGTTTAAGCTATTTAACCTTACTATTATTAATGTCCTGCACTTTGGAGCAATTTCCTCCATCACATCAACAATGCCACCAAGAGGTTTGTATTGACCTCTGTCCCCGAGCCCCTGAGAAAATTTCAGACGTTTTTGTTTTTCCCCACTAGGAAAAGGGCATAGAAAATGTGGTTGCCATGGTAATGGATGTATATTTTTCAGATGCTGAGGTATTCTCTCATGTGGTATAATGATGCCCCCTAGTGACATTCACTGATCCCCTTGAAGGCAAGGGAAGCAACAGCACAATCAAGTCTGTATTTTTACAGCCTCCCTGCAGTGAGGTAAAAATACTGTGTGAATAAATAAATAAATAAACACATATATAAATAAATAAATGAGTAAACTTTAGAAGTGAAATGCAGATTTAAGGGACAAAACTAGAGCAACTTCCTACTCTTGTCAACTGACCACTCACATGCCTGATTGGCGTGTTGCACACCCGAACCTCATTTTTCCAGGTGAAGTGAGTTTTGGGGAGTATCAACTATAGAGAACCGGTCTAAACTGGTTATCAGCGTCCACTGAGGGAGTCTTCAAAGCACAGAATCTGTCCAAAACCCAAGGGTCTCACAACAGATTCCCCACCTTGATGTGTTCACTCTTAATTTAAAAAGACGTATGTGTAATGTCACAGTATCAATTTCATGCACTGACAGAGTCGATCCTTTCTGAAATGCTCTTGAACATGACTCTTGTCTCTTGCCAGCTGCAGAAGTACCTCACCACAGCTGCATGCCCCACTTTTACCTGTCTGGTTGGATGCAGAAGTCCTGCGTTTCTTTTGCAGAGGGGTATGATGTGGGCAGACTTTATTACTTGAACTAAACACTAGAGGGCGCTTCTGAGCACATTCTCACTGCAGTTTCCATCCTGCTGTGTCTCAGCTTACTGTCTCTCCCTGTGGGTTTTCCATTCATTGTAGACATTTTGCCATCGGAAAAGGCCCACATAAATAAGTAATAATATCACTTTATGAATTATGCTTGTGACAAGATATAAATGAGATACAGTATATAACCTCTCTATCATCTTCATCAGCGATGGCTCAGAGCAAAAACTGGCCCCAGACATTGCATGCTACAACAAATGTGCAAGTACACAAGCCTTTCAAAACTGCATTATAGGCTGCAAAGTCAGCCTTTTTATAATTTCAAGTACATGTCTATCTACATCCACTTGCATCTTGTAAGGCCAGGGTGAAGCTGAACTTGAGTCAACCCCAGTTATTACCAGTGGAAGGAAACATTCTGGACATTTATCTAAATTGTTTGGCAACGCGCTGCCAGTCTTTCCCAGTTTGTGTTAGTCTACATTTTAATTTGGCACCGGCCTTCAGGTTGTTGTTTGAAAGGATGGCTGAAGCCAAAAGCAAGGAAGCAGACAGGGACACGCTATGGAGGAGATTAATGGGCTGGAGAAAGGAGAGAGGGGAGGGTTTTCACAAAAAAGTAAGCAGACCTTTTGCTGTGCCGTGCTATACTGTTTCCATTTTTAGGCCGAGGGAGACACTTCAGTATTTCACCATTATAGATTTTTATATGAATTTGAACATTGGCTTGATGGTGGCTGTCTTGTTACCCATTTCTTAAGGACACAAGCATGCAATACAGTCAGCTCACACACCACGTTTGTGAAATAATCAGTGTCAGTACTGGTGCAGTGGGAATAAAGTGTGTTAGATTTGACTGATGTAAATGTTGCAGCTCAAATGCAAAACACATACACTTGAAAATTTAATAACTCTAGTTCTCATTATTATTTTCTAGACCACTTTTGAATAATACTCCATTGGATCTAGACTTGTAAAAGCTCCCCAATATATATATATATATATTTTTTATTATAGCCGTCTAACATAGATTGCACTGAGATTCAGGAGCACCATCTGCTTTTGACTGATGGTACTTTGCCAACACAAGGCCGTCACTGAAACTGCAAATACTAACGCTTCTTCAGGGATTATGTGTAATACTGGGCTGAACCACCGCTCATTGCATGAAATCATACAATTATGAGTTTCTTTGTATTGAAAGCCCAGCATGTGGACACATTGACCTGAAGATGTCAAGGATCATCCTCTGCTCCCATTCCCTTTGGTCCAATTTCCAATATCTCCCCACCAGGCAGAATAATTGAAGTGCCTAGGTGTGCTTCACAATGTTTGATTTGTCCAAGCTTACCTTCAAGTGTCAGAGTCATAAAAGAGCGACAGAATGGGAGAAAAGGGATGAGGAAGGAAAGTGGATGATCCTGTGCCAAGCAGTGCTCTCTCTTCAAATGAATACATCAGAAAGCAGAGGACGTGTGCCTCATCCAAGGAGGATTATTAGGTTGAACACATGTTTTTTAATGATTAACCACACCAAATAATCACTCTTTGAAGACCAAAACACTCATGCAAAGGTTCCATAATAAAGGCTATTGATTATCTTATATTTGCTACCCAAAAGGCCTGTCATTATTGCTATTGACAGTGCATGGTGATGGATTGGAAGTAAACGCTGACTGATCAGCGCAGTCAAACTAAATGGCCTTGATTTCTTGTCTCAAGATTCAGAGGCGAGAATATGTGTAAGAATGTGTGCAATATCAATGTTGCAGTGTAGCACACAGAGTTACATCATCACCATTTAACAGTATTACAGACAGCCTGCCAGATTTGTTAGTGCTCAAGGGAAAAAAGATGTAATTCAAATGTTAAATGACTTTAATATGCATGCACATAGGGAATGCAAGGAAGGGTTGCATTTCTGCTTCGCTGTCTGTTTCATGCCCTGTCTCTGTATGTTAGTGTGTGTGTGTGTGTGTCTGTATGTGTTTGTCTGTGCATATGCATGAGTTTGCAGTGTAGACATTCTTGCTTCCAATATTGGTGCTGGAAAACAAATGAACATCCGTGCAATTGAGATGCAAATAAAAAGGGAGATACAAAGATAGCCGTGGTAAAGCACTACGTGTCACTCAAACAGTCACCTCTTTTGTCTCCTTGAGATGCTGCGGAAAGTGCCTCTTTTATGAGCCCCTTTTATTTCAGAATCACAACTACAAAAAGATGTCTTTACAAATGAAAACATTGACAGTTCTAATTCACAGGAATTACCAAATATTTCAAATAACAGGCTGGCATTCTTGGCTTGAGATCCCTTTGTTCAAGCTGGTGGAAAATCAGAGCCTTGTGCATCATTTTTGCTGCTGGTTTAAGTCCACTGACAAACTGCCAGCACTATAGCCCTGAGAGCCACAGGATTAATGATGTTTTGTTGTCAATCAAATGAAAGTTAATGAATAACATAAAAGTGAAGACTCTTGTACTTGTGAAGCGTATTGGAGATACTGCAGTTGCTAAGACATTTAAAGCAGCAATTTTCTTACAAAGAATATGAACCCAGATTACCATTACAGCAAAGTCTTTATCCTCATAAACTTCTAATATAAATTTTTACTTTAATTAGCACTCAAAAGTCAGCATGTTGACCAATAAGCAACCCTTTGTGTTAATTAAGGCCTTTGAAAAATTCATTTTTTTGACACCACAAATGCTACGCCTGCCACAGAGTTGTTAGGAAACAGAGTAGTTTGCTTTTACCCAGCTTGTCATTATCCATGGAAATATGTGAGCCAAGCAGATCTACTGCAGCTCACATAATTTCTGCATCATTTGTCTGTAAAAACTGTGCAAATTATCCTTGGAGATCTGCAGAGTCGTCACTTGGTTCAGGCTGTTGGGAGTTCATTGTGTTTTTGCCTTTTGTTGAATATGCTGATGAGACTGTTTTGTGTAGCCTACTGCTTGTTGGGAGTTGATGTTTGGTGGATAACTGTCACCAAAAATATACTGTTATACATGCACCAAGCAATTTTTTTTTCTCCATAAATGACAGCACACACTAGCTAGCAAGCTTGCAACCTTTAATGTATGCTAACAACAGAGGATCTTTGGGTCATTGATGAAAAGAGAGAGAGAGAACAATCATTAGGAAGAAGCTATGGAAAATCTATACAGTGCCCTGCACCCTGTATCTATCTAACTCCCAATCACCCAGGATAGATCTGTTCATTGAACTCTTGAGAACAACATGCAAAAACAAATGTCAGCACCACCTGACCAGTTCAGATCCATGAATGCCCATGATGTGCATTTATGCAACAGAGGGTTCTCTGGAGAAGGAAACGATGGGGGAGAACCCATTTGGGTGACATCCCCATTGTTTGTTCCATTATGCTTCATGGTTCACTTAAGAGTAAGCCTCTAATGCTCTCAAAATGAAAGTAAACACAAACCTTAACAGCCTCGTTTCCTCATGACAGAGGCAAACATTTCATTTAAAGAGGCACACTAAAGGAACAAGCCGCACTTGTTGTGTTACAAAACTTTGGGAAAGGAATATTTCCAAAAGTTTATTAGGTTAACTCCTTACCAGTGTTTCATTTCAACATGCAGTAGTCTTCGTCAGTGTGACTTTAATCTTTGGGTCCAAGGAGGTAGATATTAGTGTTTGACTGACATGCTTTTTTAGACCAATACCATTTTTTGATTTTTTTTTTTTTTTTTTTAAAGCTGCCAATAACTGATGTTTTACACCAAGCTTCAATATTTTTATTACTTTAAATAAAAAAAATGACTAAGCAAATCAACAGCAAAACTACAACTCTAGTAAACCTTTTTCTGAGAGAATGTTTGAATAAATAAAATGAACAAAGACAACATTGCAAATATCAAATAAAGAGATGAGCAAGATAGTGTCAAACAATATTAAAAATCTTTAAAAAAAAAAAAAAAAAAAAAAAGCCAGAGAATAACATCTTTCTTCTTGGAGAGGGAATGGTGATATCCGATATTCAAAAAGGCAGATATTGGTGCAATATACTGGTGAACTGATAAATCAGATCTCTCTCTTTTTCCTTTTCACACAGGAATAATCAGTGTTGAACTATATACTTGTGTCTGACGTGTTTATGTGCCTTACCAAAGATTACGTTCTGCGACGGTGTATGAACAGATTCATGCAGCACGTTTATAAGTACAACAAATAGCCAGGCCTATGCACATACGGTAGGCTGGCCTTGACTATTCAGTGGCATTATTGATTGCAGATATCTGAGGAGCTGATACTGGCCAGTGAAACTGAACATTGCAAGCATACTCGCACGTCCGCACACATGAGTCAATGGAAAACTGGTGAAATGAGAGCTAAAATATTTATAGGTAATGCATATTCAGCTGAGAGTACTTTTGTATCATCCCCCACAACAATTTTACACTTTAAATATTTATTGCTGCTTAAATAAATGGAACAGCATCACACCCTGACCACTGGGGATGTCTCGGTGAGCATGAACACGCAGCAGCAGCGATGTCTGCATTGAGCTTGTCAGCCTCTATGGATACAAAGAAATTGAGTTCTTCTGAGAGCATGATTTAGATCTGTAGCCAAATAAAGCATCGCTATAGGTATTATGGATTTTCTGTCTGCCAATCCATAACACATGTCAAGTTGTTGCATCCAACACTTGGTATTTACACCTTTAACAATTTCCACTACCCACCTTTTACCACCTTTTACCACGTCCCACCCTATTTGAAATGAAAGCATGTAAACCAATTTTGATTCAGTTATCACTCTAAGCTTTGCCAATGGTTGCATTTATAACAGCCAAATGAACTGTGCTGAAAATGTCTGTTCAGATTGGCATCAGGACGTGGGCAGTAATGCCTACTGCCACCTGCTCCCTCCCCAGTGCTTTCTGCTCAATAGTCAAAAGGCTACAGACAGTGGGTCTGATTTTGTCTGCAGCATGACACTGAGAGACCTTTTATCTGGGCTGTAAAGGGATGGGGAGATGATGATGTCACAGCAATTTAATCGTGTCAAAACATCAAGGCTGGCCTAGATGTCTCTACAGACTGGTAATTTGAAGTTTGTTGGTTTGATTCGTGGCACTGATCGAAGAGTGTATAACATCTGCACATGGGTAACATGATGGTAGCTGTTATTACAACCACAGTCTCCATAAAGGCTGCTAAAGTGCCCTTGAGAAAGGCATTAAACCCCAAATTGCAGCAAGGAGATGCCCTGCAGCTCGCCTATAAAAAAGTCCATTTCTATGTGTATATCTAGTAAATTTAAGTGAAAAGGAAAATGAAAGGCTGTGCTGTGTAGCATTTTTAAGCATCAGAATTATCAAATTACAGTGGATGAGACAGTCTCTCACAAAATAATATTACCAGTGTTAGCGATTCTCAAAATTATGTCCAAACTTCACAAGAAACCCAGTTGCCTCAGCCCACAAAGAGGCTAATTTCTCCCAAATGACAAAGTCTTTCACTTTACCTTGCCATAAAGCAACATCCCTTTGTTCTGTAAAGCAACTGAGCAGTTTTCATATGAAATGTGACCCAGTGTTGGACAATGTAAAACAATGAAAAACAATATCAAAGCTGTGAATCTTCTCAGTGACAGTCTTACTTGTTCACACTAATGTCTAACAATGAATGTGGCTATCATTTGTTGATATTAAAATGCTCCAAATTCAAGGTCAAGTTTATTTAGAGCCAAAAATCACTTTCATTGTCTCCAAGTGCTATACAGGCCCACAAGTTGATAGCAAACAACACAGGACACCTTCAAAATGTGGAATAATAACCAATGAAAGTACTTTAAACCTGAACACTCAGGTATCTGATATACATTTGAGCTTATCTGATATTTGATAAATGCATATTGCTTTCAGTGATCACCTCTACAGAGTTTTTCCCTGCCTGCTGCCCAATGCCTGCTGGGAAAGGCTCCAGCCCCCTGCAGCCCTCATTAGGAAAATGTGGGTTCTGAAAATAAATGGATGGATGCATGGATGAGTTTATAGATGCATATGACGAGCAGCCATTACAACCTGTAATGACTGCTGAAGATTTTAACAGTTTCAACAAAAAAAAACATTTTTTTTTTTTTTTTATCATACATACACTGTATATCACACATTTTTCTGTGTCAACTGAGTGATGTTCTCAGTCTCTTTCAATTTTAGACACTGACAGTCTCAGGATATATGGGTTGCCAGGCCAGCTTTGACTAAGTATATCTCGCCCCTGAAAATACTGGACTCGCCCCGGGCCAGACCTCACAAGCACGTTTCTAATTGCAGGTCTCTTTTGTAGCCAAGTGAATTTTTATTGACCTACAGGAGGATTTATCTCAAAGTGGATCTTTCCCTTCATTAGCCACTAGCAAGGTCTCCCTATCAGTAAGAAAGTAAATTCTAGATCCTCCAACGTAATGGACCTCCACAGTCATGGAGCTGCAGTGTGCAATAAAAAGTATGCTGGCCCATTAGTCTTCTATGCAAAGCTGTTGAGAGATGCCCAGGTAATGAACTAAAGCTACTGAGAAAAGAAAAGAAATGAAAAGAATAAAAGTATCTGTGTTTGTGTGTGTGTGTGTGTGTGTGTGAGTGTGTGTGTGTGTGTGTGTGTGTGTGTGTGTGTGTGTGTGTGTGTGTGTGAGAGAGAGAGAGAGAGAGAGAGAAGGAGAGAAGCAAAACAACCTCTTTGTGTTATACTTAAATAAACAAACAAAAACAATGCCAAGAGCATTTTAGATTGACAACCAGGTTGATCTAACAGTTATGTTTAGATGCATTGTGCAACTGGGCTAAAGCTGAAAAAAAAAAATGTGGGGGGATTTATTGTTTTGTAGAATATAATTAAAATGAAGGGTGTTATAGGTTTACATATGTGTGGCAACAGCTGTTTAAACTTTTATGAAATAATAAGGTAGGCTATATATTGCTTCCTCCAGTTCTGACAAATTGATAAATTACTTTCCATTTACAAATGACAAATGACTTTCCATTCCATTCTATGTGTGTGTGTGTGTGTGTGTGTGTGTGTGTGTGTGTGTGTGTGTGTGTGTGTGTGTGTGTGTGTGTGTGTGTGTGTGTGAGAGAGAGAGAGAGACAGAGAAAGAGAAGGAGAGAATGTGTCTTTTTGCTACAAAAGCCTCTCCATTCCAGTCTTCAAATACCTGCATTTTTCCACACACCCTGAAGAAATTCTTTAAGCAGTGCAGCCAGGACTTGAGCACAGCTCTGTGATCAAGCAACATCATAATTAACATCTCAAATCCCATTTGAAGTGTGTGCAGTTGCGATTTCTCTCAGTATTTTGTGGGAAACTGCTGTGTTTCACTGTTTGGGAACTGCCATGCAGAGTGAGCAAATTAAGCAGTGATGTTTTCCTCTGCAAAACTGGGTTAAACATGGGGGTCGCTGCATTGTGCGATAAGGACAGATCTTGCATCCATTTGCACTTTTCTTTGTGCGTTCTCGAAATTAGACAAGCTAGTCATACAGGAGAATTTGCATTCAGTCTTGTGAATGCTTGAGGAATAAGACCTAATGACTTTTGCAGCTTAAGACACGCAGACAAGGCACAATGCTCATGCAGCTCACACCCACACACACACGCATGCACACACACCCACACCCACACACTCACTCACTCATTCACACACACCGAAGGAAGTAATACCTTCAGGGGGTTGCTATTAAGATGGCTAATCCGTGGGCCTCAAGAGGTGGGATAAAATATTCCTAGAGGAAGCTTTTCACAACAAGCTCCCGGGATCAAGTGCATGAATAAATTACGGGCATAATTAAAGGAAATGTCAAATGGCTACTGTATGGAGCATTATTAACGATGCCCTGGCCATGTTAAAGGATCCTGGGCCTGAAGTGAGCATGATCAATGTGGGTTTAATGGGGTTCCTAGTAGACTGAGAGACTACAGAAGTGATGGTAATAGAGCCAGGCTTCATTGAGGCCCTGTTCAGGTATTGACATACGTGCTGTGTGCATGTGGTGTGGGTGGCTGTTTGTGGTGGTGGTGGTGAACAGAGGACAATGTGACTGTGGGAGTAAGCTGCAGAAGAGCATTTGCACGTGTCAGTGTGCACTGTGTGTGTGTGTGTGTGTGTGTGTGTGTGTGTGTGTGTGGGTGCAGGCATCGTTGAGAAGGTGGGGAGTGTGTGTGTGTGTGTGTGTGTGTGTGTGTGTGTGTGTGAAGAGAGGGGGAAGTATGAAAAAAGAAAAAGGAGAGAGAGAGAGAGAGAGAGAGAGAGAGAGAGAGAGAGAGAGAGAGAGAGAGAGAGAGAGAGAGAGAGAGAGCAATTTCAGTGCAGCTTGGGACGCTCTCCTCTTTTCACTCTGAACTGGAGCTGTCAAAGGATGCTCATCAAAAAGCAGTAAAAGCCCCCCTTTGACTCAGTGCAGCGAGGCTCTGGATTGAAGTATCACATTTGAACCACAGTATACATATATATGTACCCTGACATAACCCAAGATTAAAAATCCATATCATTCCCCTTAGCTGAGTAGGCCTACATGAATTATTATGATTCATGAAATCTCAGATGAAAAACACCCTGCTGGTAGCCTTTGTTTTCCTCCCAGCCGCGGGTGATCGCTCTATTAGATTTCAATAAGCGGTGCTTTTTTTTTACGCAGTGACTGGTGGTGCTGGTGACCGAGGCTCGCCGTCCCCCCCCCAGCAGCTCCCACGTCTGGCGGAGGGGGGCGCAGTTCTCCGACAGGTGCGTCTCCCTCTCCCGTACCTTCCCAACCAACGGTTTTACTGCTGCCCCTGCTGCTGCTGCCGCTGCTGCTGCTGGACTGGATCCTCCATCGCCTCGCCGCCGTGCAGCCCACCTCGCAGGGGGAGCGGAGCTGACTTCAGGCGCATAATAAATAATCTCTGCAAGATTGCCTCTGAGCTCCAATTTTCACATATACGTGTATTGATTTTGAAACGTTAGGAGGGAGTCGAGACTGGCACTGTGGATATTTCAAATGTGATTCAGCACAGCGAACAGCGTGGGTGTTATTCCCTTCTTTCTTTCTTTCCTTTTCTTTTTTCCTTTTCCCTTTTTTTTTGGACGGGAGAAAGGAGCGATATGAAACGCGTGTATTTCTGCCTCCTGCCTTGCCCGTTATTACTGACTGACCATTGGCTCGATTTCACCTGTAAGAACGGCCTTGCGTTTGTGAGCGAAATTTGTCAAATAAGGTTTCCATGGAGGATCGATCTGTCGCTTTTTCTATGAGGACTGAATTTGGTTTCTGCTGGTCTCAAGATATTTCAAGATAAGGGGAGGCAAGGTAAGAAAAAAAAAAAACAGCGTATAGCGCGCTTGGCAATTGTGGACGTGCACAAATACAGAGCCTCCTTCCTAAATTATTTACACAATGATATTTATATGCTAAAATATTTAGGCTATGTTGTCTTGATGCTTCCCATATCGGGCCGTATACTCCCCTGTGTTACCACATGCATTAGTAATGTCATATTTTGAGCTTAATTGTTTGTTTTAGGCTGGAACAAGGTGAGGCGCAGCATGCCCTCCCAACTGCAATCAATTCCTCCACGCTGGTCTATTTTTGAGGGGCATGCATTAATACACACAGGAGCCTGATTTTCAAATAAGAAGTTGGTTTTGTGCCTCAAGCATGCCACTCCTGTCTAAGCGATGCAGAGGAGCAGTGTCATTAGAGTGATAGTTGTATTTGAACCCCAGTCATCGCATTAACAGCTGTAATCCCTAGTTTAATGTCACACTCACTGCAGCCTAGCTTCACTTCTGAAATGTGTAGTAGGCCAACACACTTTGGGCCAGCCAGTGGAGGTGCACACATTATGCTTGTGTGCATTGCCTGATCAGTTAGTAGGCAAAAGGTATAAAACCGAGGAGAGTTTTCATTGCTCATCTAAAGAGGGCTTTGCCAAAGAAAAAAAAAAAAAAAAAACCTTGAGCAAACCTTGACAAGTGGGTGGCAGTGAATCGCTAAGCATCCTCAGAGGTACATTAGCTGAGGTGCACACATCTTGCAACATGCACCAGGTAATTGGAAACCTGCACGTCACAGAGTCAAACAGGCCCTCTAAGTGAGTACACTCCCACTCTTCCAGCTGGGATATCTGTTTAACAACGTGTTACTTGGATACTGGCTGAGTGTGATGGAGGTGGTAGATATGGTGATTATACATTATTTTTAATGTCAGTCAGTAGGAAGATTCACGGTGTGATTCACCCCACAAGCTTCCTCGCCACCTTCCATCACTGTCATCATTGCCACCATCAGCTATGAGTGCAAGGTGAGTCTGTGAGCGTGTGTGTGTGTGTGTGTGTGTGTGTGTGTGTGAGAGAGTGAGAGAGAAAGAGAGTGTTTGAAGGTGGGTGGATACATGCAGCATGCCCATGTCTGTGCCTGTTTAAACGCATGTATGCATACATGTGTGTGCGTGAATATTCATGCAAGTACTCATGACTCTTTGTGTGCTTTGCTCCCATCATGTAACATTACTGACAGCGTGCCATAACTCAGTATTTTGCTTTAGTAAATGTTTCATTAGACCTGCATAAAAAGGTTCTCGTGGCGTAAACTGCTAAGTGGTGCCTTCCCTTATGAAACCCCATTAGGAATGCATGCCATAACATGCAAAGTTGACACTGGTGTAATACCCGCTGCACCTTCCGTACACCACTCCTTAGTCGTGAGGTGCCAGCAGTTTTCATACTCTGGGACTATCACTGAGGTATGGCATGCAGAACTCTTCTGGAGAGGAAGCGTACAAATCCAATTTAGGAGACTTTAGGGAGGAAAAAGGGACCCGGCAAACATGAAAGGCAGGGAAGAAAATCCTGGCTGAGACCCCACGTGTCTGATTTGACATCCAGGCAGCTGACAAACAATTAGACCCTCCATAAGTAGTGCTCTGAACCAGGCTAGCCCCGGGATTATGCCACAAATGAGCCACACATTACGGCTTATGTCTACTAAATAGAAAGTGTGTGTGTGTGTGCGTGTGTGTGTGTGTGTTGGGGGGGTGCGCTAGTGTTTGTGTGTTGCGCACTGTGAGCATGTGAGGGTAGTGTGTAGGTGTGTGTGGGTGTTTGATTTCTGTTGTGTGACATTTAGTGGATTGGTGTCATCAGACACTGGCCTTAATATATCTTCAACAGCTCTTGGAGAAATGCGTGTGCATACAAACCAGCTGTAAATGTGCACGTCTCCCTGCAGGTGTGCATTAATGTGTATACATGTGCCTACACATGCCTCTGCGTACATGTATGCGTGACTGCTCACCTGCTTACAGTGTTATCACTGGTTTTCTGCTGTGTGTATGTTTGACATTTCATAATTGCTTCATTACTCGCCCAGTCTCCTCCAGCAAGAGGCCGATGCATTGCAATTTGCAACACATGCTATGAGCAGACAGACACTTGCCCTTGATTATGGACCTGGGTGGAATGGCTTTCTCATCAGGCTGTCTTGATTCACCCCAGCATGTGGGGAGACACATGCTGCTGTGGGTGAATCTAATTGATTGGATGGTACCCAATTCCCAGGTCCAAGCCTCCTCAGGCAGCCAGAGAGTGAATCCGTCCAAGTGAAGGATGAGCTTGGGCGTCGGTCGCTCCCTTAATAGATTGGCATGGGCCTCATCCCATATGCCTCTGATATCGCCCTCAGATTGGGCATCTCTGGATACAAGTTTGCTACACCACAGGCCACACAAGGACACCACGTGGATTTTCAGTGATTAGAAATGTGGGAACTGACATAGGAATTGCACTTTGTTCCCTTTCTCTGTACCAAATGCCAAATCCAATTGTAGTGCACTTACATCTCCAGTATCAAAATTTGCAGTACATCTGTCTCCTATTGATAAGTGATTACTAAGCATAATACTGAAAGCACGATGAATTTGTTGGGGTTATTTTTTGTGAATGAACACGAGGGGTTTAGAGGCTCTGAAACTGAGACCGAAACCAAGCTACGTCCAACCAAGATGTGTGCAGCCGAACTGTGCCTTGAAAATGAACTGAGGGGGGCGGTTCGGTGAATGCACCAGCCCAACACTGTTCTTCTGTGACTCTGACTCTTCTCTGATGTATTTATTTTTGTTTACTTAGCTAAGTTATTCAAAGTTCATTTACAAAGTTAATCTACTGTCATTAATGTCCTTGATGTTCCAAATTATAATTGATTTGATAAAGCACATTTGTAAAGAAACAGAAACAACATTTTTTTTTTTTTGTCTCGTACATCTGAGGTATGAACCAAAAAGTGGCCCAAAAATCGAGTTCTGAACCGAGCCGTGGGTCTGGAGAATTGTTACACCCCTAGTGTTACACATTAGTCCCCTGAGTTTGGTATTTCACAAGGAAACTCTTTTTCCAACAGGTCAAGCTCCCCTCTTTCAGAGAATAAGAGTGTCATTTCAAAGCTTATTGGATGAAAGTCTCATTCGCCCTTGGCTGCCAAAGATGACGTTGCCATGGAAACAGCTTCTACTGTTATCAATCATCGACTATCTGGCAGGTAAAACACCTTTTCATATGAGTAATGATTCTTTCATGTTTGGACATTTACCGTTGTGGGATGATATCTGACGAGCCGGGTATCGTGTCAGCATCAGAAATGATGGGCTGTCCCGAGTTTAAAGGAGCACTCCCTAATATCGACTTTGACTCACAATACAGTCACAGTGCTCTATCCAATCTGATTGTAACCTGATGGAGAAATATGCTGTTTTTGTTTCCTTGACTTTTATAGAAACATCTAAACCACTTAACAGAAAGTCAGAATAAGTCACATGCAGACAGCCAAGGCCATCCCTTCTATTAACACACAACAATGGTTCTTAATGGTCAATGGGGACAGATGCCTAGTGCTTTTTCAGAATGAAATGATGACATTTTTTACTTTTGTGGATAATCCTCAATATCAGAATCGCTCATCATATTATCAAGTTACCAATAAATTCGCAAAAGAAGTCATCAAAATCTCAAAAGGTGTTGGTCTCCTGAAAAATGGCATGTTTTTATTTGCTATTTCATGGTGTACCAATAGGCAGTAAAAAAATATGATGATAACATAATGATACCATCACAAAATTCTGAACAATGTCACCCTCCACTATTCTTATCACATAAAAACCTGCAACCTAACAACTTTCAAAGTGACACAAGTGGCTGCATGATACAGTGGTACATTACTGGGTGCTCATCCCAGAAAGCCCTGCTTTCATTTCCCAAGAGGCCATTATTGTATCCCAGTGGCTAGCATTTATGCATCTTGGAGAATTTTAGAATTTGTGGTCATTCAACATTATGTGCAAAGCCCTGAGTCACTTTCCATGTTCCCTCTGGTGCAGCCTCTCCACTTTTGAGTAGCCCTCCCCATCTTTAATTCCTCCCAACATCTGATTTCTGCTGAAAATATGTAGAATTGAAAAATTGAAGTGCCATTTCCTTCTGAATGTAAACTCAGGCTGTTCCTGTTTCACTGTCAGATTGTCTGGATAGCGGATCGTATCATGGTCCAAGATGGCGGATGGAACCAGGTGACCTGTTCATTCCAATCGACTCTATAGATGAGGAAGCAACTCTGACCTGTGATGCTAAAGGCATTCCTCCGCCTCAGTACAGGTATGAACCTGTTCACAATTAGTCATGCATTTCCCTATATTTGAAAATATTCTATGTTTTTTGTGGCCATCCTACCACTCCCTCCATGGAAATCCTGTGGCAATCATTTGATACAGGATTTGTGAATTCCAAGACTAAATTTATTATGTGTAATAAGTAGGGGCTTACTCCCCAATTAATTTTCCCCAAATTAGTATGAAATGCACGCAGGCACTCTAAGCACTGGCATCATTATGGCTTTACTGATTCATATTGACTAACATTCCGCCAATCTGCCTCTTGTCTCGCCAGATAGTATCTAAGTGACACATGTAGCATCTTAATGATCGCCTCCTCTTATAAAACACCATGAGACCAGCGTAGGTTGCTAGACACCATTCGGCACTAACAGGCATTGATTATAAGTATCTTTGGTGTTCAACAGTGGAATTACTGCAGCACAGCTAGCACAGATGAGCTGAATGATAGTGGTGTGGAGTGCGTACACTCATTATTGCAGGCTTTTTACATTCCCCCAGCTAAGATGAGGTATTTCCGTGTGCTGATTAAAGGTGAGATGAGCATGTTTAATGTGGCGTCTTTTCGAGCTGGCTGTGCCAGGCTCTGCATGCCCTCAGCACCTCTCTAGCTCCTCTCTTGAAGTGTAAATGGGCTCACACTGCTCCCTCCCCCTCCTCTCTCTCTCCTCTCTTTTTCCTTCTCTCTGCCAGTTCTGTCACTCATATGAGATAGGTTTCCCATATCCACACTGTTGCAAGAAGCATAATAGCTCATGGGAGAAAACCATGCATTATACACAAAAGACTTCTTTTCTACTGTGGGCCCTTGAAGTGATGCAATATCAGTTTTTAATCATTTGTCAAAGGCAGGTATGACTTGCTGTTCCTTACCTTTACCTTGACCTCAAGTGAAAAAAATGGCTCCAGACTGCATGAATGATCCAAAGTATTTGAATTTCCCCATGGTCAAACATCATGTGCTCATAAAATGAGACTCAAGGAAAGTAATTCAGTTTTTGAGATGGAGCTTGATGTTCAGTGCAACATGGAACAATAGTTTCTCTAGAGTGGGTCAAAAAGAGGTAAAACATTGTGACTCAGGGATAAAGTGGTGCATGCATTAGCATGCACAGATATACACACACCCATACGCACCCCAGCCTTTGCATACAGTCACATAGTGTTAACTGCTCCACATCCCCTGTGTATTCATAATGCAGACATCTTCATATAAAATACATCTTACTGTCCATACTCTAAGATACAGCGTTTCTCTGTACCCCTAGAAAGACAGCTGCCAGGGGCTCTTAGAGTGTGAGTGTCTAAAATATGGCAGTAAATATTCATCAACTTCCAAAGGATTTGACACATTCTTTAACAAATTATTTGAAGGTTAGACTTGAAAGCTTTTGGAAAGTTGGTTGTTATGCCCTCCGCCTCTTTCATTTCCACTTAAGCAAAGCAGAGTTGAAGAACGTGACTGAAAGAAAGAAATAGTTATTTTGTGTGCTTTGAGAAAAATGATGGAACGTTTGGAAAAGTGCTCTGTCCTTGAACCCATCAGTGCTCCGTTTCTGAATAGCATTTAAGCTGAGATAGAGAGCGCTTTGGTGGCCGAGAAAGAAAGTCTCTTCTTTATGAATTATGGTGCTTGTTTAATTCAGTGAATTAACCTCACATTTTTTATAGTTCTTTGAGGTATCCCATTTATTTGATAGTGCAACCTGAGCCTACTATGTGTGAAGCACCATCTCCATTTTTTCCCCTTCCCACGCCTGTTCAAGTGTGGAAAGGGTGTGATGGAAGGAGCAAACGGGTGTGAAAGTCCTCTTGTGTTAACACGTGCCTCTTGTCACCTTTTGCCAGGTGCAAATATTGTCTTGTAGTGAGGAGTCAAAGGTGGAATAATGTCACAATAAACGACACAAAAGGTGATGATGGTTAAAATAATGAGTATCTGAGTTGGCCTCTAAAAATGTAGTCTAATATTTCTCCTCAGAAGTGGAAAACAGAGCTGAAGATAATGATTCCTGTGGAACAACTAGATAGCTGCAGCAAACAATAACAATAAACCAATGGAAAGAAATAAATAGAAGAAAAATAATATACATGCAAATATTGCAAACAGGGAGTTATAGATAGATATGCAACTAACAAGTTCAACACCAACATGTTAAGTAGAATGAATAAATGAAAGATAAAGGTACTTACTACAGTATTAGGGTGCAAGATAACAGCAGAAGAGTTAAATGAAATTAAAAAAAATAATAATATATGTACTATAACATATAAAATATCAATCTGTGTGACTGCTGTGATGTGAAAATCAATTCCGTGATGATTATATTTTTACTCAAATTGGAAGATTCCATGGTCCTATACAACCCTTGTAAAACCCTCTCAAAATTCATTTGGGTTATATCAAAAATACATTGTGATCAAGCCAAAACAAGGCACTGCTCTCTGCTACTGCAAAGTTTACACTCCTCCAGATGATTTAATAGTAGCTTCAGATAATAAGTCTTACGCTCAGCAATGTTTAGGCATCAGTGGCAAAAGAATGAATGAGAAAAGTCACAGCCGTGAACCTCATCTTTCTCGTTTCAGCCTGGAAGCCCATAAACCCCCGAAGCACCGGAACAATTATGCATTATATTTACTTGGTTGAGATTTGTTCTCAGACTCATCTCCTGTCAGACCACCGTGGCTGATAGAAAGAAATGGACAGTGCGTTTTGCCAGGGACTGATGGTGTCTTTGCCCTCACAGATGGTCATTGAATGGGACGCTCATAAATCTGGGTCTGGATCACCGGCGGCGTCTGTCTGGGGGCAACCTCATTATAAGGAGTCTGGACCATTACCAGGATGTAGGGATGTACCAGTGTATGGCCTACAACACTGTAGGAGCCATCCTCAGCAGGAGAGCCAGTCTACAGTTTGCCTGTAAGTTGTTGTGCTGTATGTCAGCATTTCACAAACTTCGTCTCTGGACTCCAACGGCACATGCAAACCGAGCACAACTACTTTGTTTTGCATCGCTTTGCTTTATTAATGTTGTTGCTTCTGGGTGTGTTCACGGGTCAAGCAAAGGACATAATTCTCTTGTTTAACAGTATTTGTTTATGTTGATATATTTTGCATTTTATCATATTGTTCATTTCATTTTGTCCAAATATAGTGCATAATCATGTTAACTGGAACCTCTAAGAATTGTTTTACTGCAGGGTAGGTAAGCCAACATCACTTTTTTAGACTACCAGAGTTAAAGTTAGCAGCTACAATATTTGATGCTACTTAAGATAACATCACACACGAGGAGAAAAAAAATGTCACTTTACTCATACATTTTTCATTTATCAGGATATAATCAAACAGAAATGGATCCTAAAATCTGTAAAATCTCAACACTAATAATTCTCTCTTATGTCTTACAGTCACAGACAAACGGGAATAGGAAAAAAATAATACATAATACAGTGAATGGAGGTGAACTGTTCACCTCATGAAATTATGGCATAAGACGTATGCAGTCTTATCTTTGTCAGGGCCATAATGTGTTTCCATTGGTCTGGTTCTCATTAAGGTCTTTGGTTGAAAAGGGTTTAAGAATCGCACTTATTGAAATGTTGCAATACCCTGCATTCATAAGAAGGCACTTAGAATAATCTGTGCTCTGTATTTACTGTTCTCTCGCTCTCACACATTGCAGTACTTTTGAAATTATGATCAATAGTGCAGTACTTAATACAGTTTCCTCTAAGCATATGAGCTCGTATCTGTGTCTTCTTGAAAGCTGTCACTCATCTCATTTTTTTTTTCCTGACTGTAAGCTAACACAGTGATTTCTCTACATTTTCTAAGACTTGGATCATTTTAAAGTGCACACCAGAAGCGCAGTGTCAGTTCGAGAGGGACAAGGAGTGGTGTTGCTTTGTGGAACCCCCACATCCTCAGGAGGTAAACCCCCTGCTCTGCAAGATTAAAACATGCTTTAGCTCACACTGACCAAACATTTTATACACTTAATATCACAGTACTTGGTGTCTATAATTGATTTATACATGCCCTTATTTGTCTTCCAGACCTTACTTATGCATGGGTCTTCAATGAGTACCCATACTTTGTTCAGCAAGACAATCGGCGTTTTGTCTCTCAGGAGACAGGAAACCTGTATATTGCCAAGGTTGAACCCTCTGATGTGGGTAACTACACGTGTGTGGTGATGAACAGCATCACAAAGGGCAAAGTTCACAGCTCACCTACATCGCTGATCCTGAGGACAGATGGTAAGATATAGCATTTAAGTTTGTAATGTGGTAAATAAGTCTTGCAGCCATGTTATGAGGACTCTCTCTCTCTCTCTCTCTCTCTCTCTCTCTCTCTCTCTCTCTCTCTCTCTCTCTCTCCCTCGGAGAGGCAAATCATCAGTGCTTGTCCTGTTTTTGATGCGCTGTAGTCGCGCCACAGACTGCTGTTGCCTCTCAATGTAGGCCAGTAAACAAAGCACCCAAATCTCTCCTTTGCTGACTTAGCTTTTCTTATAATTCCTATTCACTTTAAAAGCTTTCCCTGTGCTCTCAGATGAATTCTCATGCCAGTTCTCAGTAGTCTGTTGTTCTATTTTCTGTTATGCTTTCACAGAAAAAAGGAATAAACATTGCCTTTGGAATGAATTAAACATAAGCCACGCGTCATTAAACTATTATATTGAGTGTTCTGGTGGCTCAACCAGTAAGTTTCTGCACAACGCGCGACTGTACATAGAAGTGCATAGGTCTAAACAGCATCACCTCACTTTCTGCTCCCGGTCTTGTCTGTTGTCACTGAATGCTGATATAAACAATAAAACACTAGAGGTTGGTGGACTGCCCGTTCAAGCTTTAAAATGATGAATAAATAAAACAGCCGGACCATCTGAGAAAGAGATCTCAAGCATACGCTGTCTATTCCACCACCAAGAGGTTTAAATTATCATCTCTGTCAGGCGGTAAACTGGAGGGGATATTGTGTTTGGTCATGTGTGTCTGCCCTGGTGTGTGTGTGTGTGTATCCGTCTGTCTGTGTATCTGTCCGGTGCTAATCTCGCATGCTACTGGGCCGAGCAGCCTATATGTTTTAGCACAGTTACGACTATAGTAGCATATCATCAAGGACTTCTCATGGTTGCGGTGATTCAAAACCTGTTTTACAGCACAGTTGAATCCTAACCCCTCAGCTAGTTTTTCGACTAAGTCCTCACAACAGAGAATAATAAAGAAAGTAATGGTAATAATAATAAAACTTTATTCATATAGCACAACGTTCTTTACAATAAAGCAAGTAAACAAGACTAACTAAAAAATAAGCCATTTAAAACTGCGAGATAAAACCAAGCAATCAAATGACAAACAAAAGAGGCAGCAAATACAAAGAACCAATATCAATAAAACATAGAAAACAATGGAAGACATAACAACAATAAAATATGTAAAAGAAAACAAGGAAACAAAGGGAGTGTGACGATTAGTCAAAAGCAATGCTGAATAAATGAAAAAAGTTTTCAGTTGTCGTTTAAAAATGTTCACAGAGCTTGTATCTCCTGTAGCCCCGGGTTGGGAATTCCATAATTTCGGTGCATCGTTAAAAAAGGCTGAGCTGCTGATTATCTTATTTGTGTGATAGCTTGTGTTTAAAAACAGGCAGCAGAGGATTTAAGAGGCCGTGAAGGATTATGAAATGACAAAGAATTACCAATGTAGGCCAGTCATAAACCATTAAGATACACAGGGGACACATGCAGGCAGAGCCTCCGCTTTTCCTCTCGTCTCGCTAGGCAAAAAAAAGGTGTGGTTGTCGCCAAAGTCCGAGCACCAGAGACTGGGAGACACGCCTGGCGAGGTCTGCGCTCTGCTGAGTGCACTCCTCTAGTTTGTTGCTGTTTTTTCACTGCACTCTTGTGACTGCACACTTAAGTGGTGCGCTGCTTTGAGTTCACCCAAGAGAGAATGTTTGCTCTTGTGCCTTTTTTTCTTTTCCCTCTCTTAGTTTTACTATGCTATTGTTTTTGTCCATAATGCAAGCCATATTGCTTGTAAGTCATGAATAATGGAAGACTGAACAAGTACTTGTGCTTGCACTTAGGAGTGATGGGTGAATATGAGCCGAAAATAGAAGTTCATTTCCCAGACAATGTACCAGCCGCAAAAGGATCAACAGTTACACTGGAGTGTTTTGCCCTTGGGAAGTAAGCTGGATTTCTTGAAGCATGTTTTAAATCTTCTCCGTCTTTCATTCAAACTGAGGCATCCCCAGATTTCTATATTGTAATATTGCTGTGGCAATTATGTCTCTTAGAGTGCGTTGACTGTTCTGAGAGCTGCCTTTTTTTGTTGTCAGGACTGTGAATAGTCAAATGCATGCCTACTTCTAAAAATGCCGTCCTCTTTACTTACTGTGTAAAGTGTGAATAGACTTTAAGCTGCATCAAACATTATATGGTAGGACTATAAAGACAGACACGCCTGCAACTTGAGCCAGAGTCGTAAAGCTTAAAAGGAACTTAAATCAAGAGCGAGCGGTTTGAATCTCCTCTGAGGTTTACATCTCCTCTCTCCTCCAGCCCCGTCCCGGAGATCACCTGGAAGAGGGCCAATGGTGTTCCTTTCCCCAGCAAAGTCAAGATGAAGTACTCAAATGCTGTGCTGGAGATCCCCAGCTTCCAGCAGGACGACACGGGAGGCTACGAGTGCGTCGCTGAGAACAAGATGGGCAAAAACACAGCCACTGGGCGACTGGCCTTTTATGGTACTGTGTCCACTGTGTGGGATTGGACAAAATCCAGAATCTAATATCACAATAACATCTCGTCTAAATATCATGATGGGAGGGTTGTAAGAGTAGAAAATATGGCATAGGGCAAATATTGAGATGTTTAGTGTCATGCCTATCACTGTAAAGCTTGCAGGTTGCAGAAGACGTTGGATTTGATTTGGACCAAAATTTGTGCCTTGGTTTCTAATCATCTATTAAATTTTAATACTGGGGTTGATAGTATGGGATAACGAAATCAATAATTACTTGAAGTGGTGCAAGTCCTGTGGGTTTTAATTCTACTGCAGTGATTAAATTGTTGATTCTTGGCTTATTTCTGCAACCACGCATTTCCATGAACATGTGACAGAGGGGAAGTAACACTTGTGTAATTGGAGTTGACAGCATGTACCTGCAAAATGAGCTGTGCATGTTAACAAGGGCTAAATGCTCCACCTCCAAAGCCTCTTGAAAAACGCAAAGTATATAAGGTGTAAGAAACGGGGATTTGTGTGTTGGCTGAGGCTCAGACACAGCTGATGCTTATTGTCGGGCTCTTTACCCGTAAGATGTTCCCATTTGCCCCGTGCTACCCGTGTTTTTGTGCTAATCTTGAATTGGCACAGGGTGCTGACTCATTTAAGAGATGGAACGAAGCGATACTCCACATTCACCCTTCCCTGTTCACCAAGAGGCCTCATCTTTAAAGACAAATCCTCTTTCGTGACTCTTATGATGTGCACCGATTTAGACTATCAATCTACAAAAGCTTTCCTCAGTATTATATTGGATCCGGCATATTCAGCGAGATAACTCTGTTCCTTAAAAAATCCATCCTCCTGATTTTCTTCAGGTATTTTAGTTGAGTATGTATTTTCCCTCAGCCAAACCTCAGTGGATCCAGACCATGAAGGACACGGCCCTGGCCATAGAGGAGAGGCTAAATTGGGAGTGTCGGGCCAACGGGAAGCCGAAACCATCCTATACCTGGCTAAAGAATGGCCAAGTGCTGGTCTCAGAGGTAAGAAATCACCTATTTTCTACCACCTACCCGTGCTGTACTTCATACACGTAATCCTCAGCTCAGCCTTTCATTTCATAGAAAAGAACAGTCTGGCAGATTTATGTTCTTTGGAGTACCATTCACAGTGAGAGGAGAGGAGAGTGTAAACACCTTCTCGCCGAGGTGTGCTGGTGATGAGACGTGGATGTGACTGTCTCTTATTCTGCTCTTCCTTGGCAGATTACACAGTCTGAGAGTGGATCAGTGTAGTCCCCAGGAGATAGCTCCATTTCATCTGAATGGAGCCAGTGGTTGTTTTCATTATTCATGGCGCATGTTCAAGCTCTTCCAGACTGAGGGACAATGGGCTTAATCTACTGTGAAATATACATGGTAGCACACCTAACTCCGGACCACCAGAGAAGTTCATCTGTTTGTTTATTTATTATGTGATCCCTAGCTTTCAACTTGAGTGGAACATTGATTTTATCATGCTGCTGAGATTTATTTTCTTCCAGGGTTTTAATGATGCTTAGGCAAGGGATACTTGATTTGAATTAGACTGCAGTTTTACTCTGTAGGCTCTGGTAAATATATAAGAAAACTCATCTTTAATTCCATTTAAAGCGTATTGTCCGTGCTATCTATGAGTTGTAGAATAACTTAGAATATATTTACCATTTCTATGGTAAGAGAAACTGTCAAAGGTCTCAAATTGTTTTACTGATTTTGGATTCAAATGCAGTTTGTGAAGCCTTGCAGTCCAGGGTCAAGCTTCATTTGAATTGCTTCTCAAAGTTTGTTTTAGTTAAAATGAGGTACCAGCTTTACCTTGTAGTTCAGTTCTTTTTTTTTTTTTTTTTTTTGACCTGTAGGCAAGTTATCATTCACAGAACAGTGAGATTACGTTATAAATACCAGACCAAATGAATCCAATTAGACGATGTTGCTTGAAAAGCTGCAAAGCCATTATCACAAACAGTTGAGCAATACTTTCATATTTTTATGGGAGCCACTGTTTAAGTATTCACTGTGTAGCCTGGGAGAGCGTGCGAACCTCGAAGATAATGACTTCTGTAAAGCAGGGTAATTGGAGTCAGGTAATCCAATCAATATGATGACATTAAGATATGGGTTAGAGGTGTCCTGCCGTATCAAGAAAAATCCACAAAGTCTGGTTATCATCAGAGTCCGGTCTTCATAACAGAGATCTGTTGAAGTGAAACATGCCCTGACCAGAGGAGATTATAGAAGACATCAGAAGGAGAATGGTCGAAGGCGGAGAGGCAGGAAAAGGCTCCAGAACCATCTCTGAAGACGATGGTCTTAATGGAACGTGATATTTGCTGGTGCTTTGCAAATATCACCGCACAAAGACCATACAGCGTTCGAGGAGGTGACAAAAGCCTCTGGGGGAACAGCGACTAAGAATTCCTCTCTTGCTTTTGCTGTCTGTTTTCATGAGTCCATAATCAGAAAAACACTGAACAAGCACTCCATTCATGGAAGGATACTGTAGAGGAAAGTACTGTGCTCAAACAAAACAGAAAAAAATGTGCTGCAGTTTACTAAAAACCACCTACATGTACAATTTCACAGGGACTAGTGTTCTGCGGACAGTAGAGCTGGGCGATATATCAAAATTATGTTGTAATCAGGTTATGAGAGTAGATATTATCTGGGATTTTGAATATTATAAGTGTTATCTTTTCCTGGTTTTCAAGGCTACATTACAGAAAGGGAATTTGGCCGTACTTACTTAGTCATCATATCCACATTAATCGGCACAATACTGATATTGAGGTATTAGGTCAAAGATGCTATATTTGATCTTGTCCATATTCCCAGCCGAAGTGGACAGGAGTTTAACGCTTTGGTTAATGTTCGGAGTTAAAAATCACTGCATAGCAGCACACAAAAAAACAAAGCATGGTGGAGGGAGCAGCATATTTTGGGCCGCCTCAGAGATCAATGAGTTTCAAATCACATCAGGAAATTCTACAGGGTAATATTAAAGTTTTTTTATTTGAAACTTCACAGAGATTTGGTCACACATGTTGACAGTGACAGCAACCACGGAATCAAATCTGCAACAGCTGGGCTTAAACTGATGACAATTTGGATTTTGTAATGATCCAATCAGAGACCTGACGCTAAGCTTATTGAAATGCAGTGGCATGACCAGAAGCGAGCCATTATGCGAGACATCCTGAAAAGATCAGTCGACTGAGGCTGCACTGTAAAATAAAATAAAAGTCCAAAATAGCTCCTAACTATTGTGCAGGTCTGGTCCGCAGCTGTGGGAAATGTTTGATTGAAACTATGTCTGATGTCCATGCAAGACCGTGAGTGATTAACCCGTGTCTTCGGTGAAGACGTGACAAAATGCTCACTTGTTTCTGAACGCGCATCCTGGGAGCAATTACTGCGAGACTGCTGTAGAAGTCTTAGCAATGACGGCATCCCTTTCATCTTTTTCTTAACAGGACAGGATCCGTGTAGAAGACGGAGTCCTGTCGGTGTCGGCCTTGACACTCTCTGATGCCGGCATGTACCAGTGTGTGGCTGAGAATAAGCACGGTGTGATATATTTTGGTGCTGAACTTATGGTTTTAGGTAAGATAGCTTTTATCTGCTCCTTAAGTCCTTGAATCATTGTTGCCAAAGAATCTTAAAGGTCATCTTACTGTCATTCTAAAGGTTGTCTGGATTAGTGGATAATGGGGTCAGTGAGAATGGTTATGTTGGGTCAAACACATTTATTTTTTCTAGTCATCCCATCATGTTATCCTGATTTACTTTGATGCGATGATATGAAAAGGTGTGGTGGGGGTTAAGATACACATTTTCCCCAACACACTAATAGAAAAGAATAAATATTACACCATGCCATATCATTACCTTCATTTACACATTCATTATTCATGATGCATCATATATGAAAAACAAAGTAATGTAAAATATAAAACCCAGCGGTGATTCAGTCTTGTGATTCCCATTATTGTCTTTGTGAATTACATTAGGGGTGATGACTTTCACCCATCAAATTCAAGAGTACCAATTTGAGTTTTGTAACGGTCTTGTGCTCAAGTCAGTTTACTGTTTCCCATCAGCCTCTCCTCCAGACTTCACAGGGAACCTCCTCAGAGCTCTCCTCAAAGCCAAGGCAGGCACCACGGTCACATTAGAGTGCAAACCCCAGGCCTATCCCATCGCCAGCATATTATGGAAGAAAGGAAACTTGCCTATTCACACCAATGACAGGTAATATCTCACTTCCAAGACTTACAGACTACAGTGAAGTAAACAGTAAAACAGCTTTTTGGTTGAAAATGATGAAGTCGGCCCTCCTATAGCAGAGGATATAGTGCCTCTCAAAATATTGATGTTACTGTGCATGCATAACAAATTTTGGTATTTTCATATAAACTCAGTTTTTGCCTCGAGCATGATATTCGTTCGGTATAGATATGGTGTCAGAGGTGCATGAGTTTCTCCACCCCTGCACTTTTGAACCTTTGGTTGAAGCAGCATTCATTACAGTTTCACTTTATAAAGTTTGACAAGTCAGGACGAAGCAGTATATATTTTCTCACAGTGAATCCTGGAATGTGTCAGACATATCATTGATCGCATCATAAGCAAAAAGCATCAAATGAAGAGCATATTTACCGCGTATTCCCTGAAATGAAGAGCATATTCACACGGTAAAAAGGAAAGTTCATGTCTTTTAGTTCTACTTAAGGGCGCTGCGTGTAGTTTCGCATACACACAGATACACACACAGCTACACACTGCTCAGGTGGCAGAGGTCCCCGATCAGGTACAACATCGACATCAAAAGCGATACACCATCTGGCAAATGAAGCAATCCAGAGGACCGGGATTGCTGACCATCTAGTTAAAAAAGTATAATTCTGGAGAAGTTGGAAGGTAAACTGATGCCGTCTCTATTTATAGCCTCACACTGCTGTCTCTCTTATGACTCCAAGCTGTTGGTCGTCCCTGAAAACTAAATTAAGAAATGTTTGGTGATGATGCTTTCAGCTGCTTTGAGCCAGAGTTTTAGGAACAGTCTCCCGGAGGATCTGAGATTTACAACTTCTGTTGAGGTTTTGAGCACAAACTAAAGACACATCTTTTTTGTCTGGCTTGTACATAAAAAGCTCTATAGGGGTTGTTGGACTAACGTGCATGCTGCAGTTTTTGTATAAATGAGTGTTTTTATTCTTTTTCTGTTGCCTCATGATATTTTGCCTTGTGTATTCTCTCTATTTTAAATTTCTCTTAATGGTTGTTCTGTTTATTGTATTTTTATGGCTGTTTGCACCTTTTTATGTGATCCTGCTTTATATGTTGGATGAAATGTGCTATAAACTTTGATTTGATTTTGACTTGATATAGGATTACACTTTCTCCTGATGGGACATTGAGGCTTGCCAACGTGACCAAGTCTGATGCCGGCAGCTATACCTGCTTCGCTAGGAATAGATTTGGCATGTCAAGTACAACTGGACGACTACTTGTTACTGGTAAGCTGCCATGTTAAACAACCGAATGTTTGTGAACTGTGCTCAGTAAGCAAAATGTATTGCTAAGTAAGGGTTTACATGAGGGAAGGCTACTACGTTGCAGGGACTCAAATCAATAATTTGTGGGTGCGAAATAAAAACAATGTTTAGGAGTGCATCAAAACTTCGGCAAGTCTCCGTCCTGAAGGCTATAGTGTCTGCATAATTAATTTACGGCTTTGATTTTGTTTAACATTTAATTGTGACTAACGGACAGCCCGATAGAAGGTGAGCTACAAACTCCTGGCTCATGACATCGTTGTATCTCTCTTTGGGTTTTGCATTTTATTGAGTTGTTTTGTCCGACTACATTTTGCAGTGGGTGCAATAATGCACTCGGGAGGTGTTTGAGAGAGAATACTCGATCATTGTTTTCCTCAGAGCAGTTGAAACAACCAATTTACCGCAACAAATGAAAGTGCCGTGAGTGGAAGCATTAAAAAGCGTTTGTAAAAAGGTGTTACAGATGCTATTATTGTCAAAAGCGTGTTTCAGCTCGAGTGATAGTTGAGTGTTCTCCAAGTTCCTTATTGGTTTTATTAATGTGCTGAATGCTGTTGTCCACCCCTCTAACTGCCAAGCCCACTTATTTTTCTAAAATTACTGGAGTATTTTTCATGGATATAATGCAGTCAGAGCCACAACACCATAACCCAGGCATTGATTATTATTGGCTTAAGAACTCAGGGGACACTCTTTAGATAACATTTTTTTTATGCCTAGATAAGCCATATAAAGTAAGATTTAAGGGCACAAGTCCTCCTTGCACTTTTGTGTTGTAAATTCTACATTTGATTCAGACAGATTCATTATCTTGACTTTTCAAGCACAGCAGGGTTAGCCAAATAATGGCTGTGGTAGATTTTCAAGCAGTGCCCCACATTTTCCTGCAGCAAGTGCAATTCAAGCCATTACACTAACATCAGATATTTGTGATTTAAAGTGTATTGTAATTTGTATGACTGATTGGAGAAGATTATTTCAGCTTCATCCCACAGTGTTAGGCTTATTTTAGTGGTGGCAGGTTTTGTGTTATGTCGGCCGGCAGGATTTTTTTTTTTTTTTTTACAGAGCGTGTTTGTGTGTTCCAGTAAATATCACACCGCTCGTTCAAATCAACGAAGCCAGCTTATGACACATTATAGACTTCTCATTCCCCTGAAATGAAATGCCTCGTGTCTGTTATGAGACTGCAGGAAACACAGTCATTTCTAACTAGGCTGCTGCCAATGTGTTTTATCTGGGACAGATCCAACCAGAATTACCCAGGGGCCGGTGGACATGGAGATTATTGTGGGCGAGAGCATCGTGTTACCCTGTCAGGTCGCCAGTGACCCTGTCCTTGACGTTTCCTTCTCCTGGGCCTTCAATGGACAGCTCATCGCCAAGGGAGACAGTCACTTTGAGCTTGTGGGAGGGGTGAGTGACCTGCAGTCGTACTTCTTAAGAACGTGCGAATGGGCAGTTGGCACCTCTTCCCATTTCGCTTCGCTTCTTCCCTGCCATTAGTTAAAAGGGACAGCTTCTGGTTGACATCATGGTATTTCTCTGATAGACTTGCTGCGGCTAGTCTTCTTGTTACAATTGACAATTGTTGCCTTCCTTTTCATTGTCGTAAACCTGTCTCTGTTGGGATTATAACTGTCAGCTGGGGGACTGTGAACATGTTGGAGGGAAAGCGTTCATTCAGTCACTCCAAGCATCCATTTGTAGTTTTGTGAGTGTAAATATGGCATAGATTACTATACACAGACATTTTTCTTATTCATTTAGGGAGGGGAATCGAAAACCTGTTCCAGTTGAGAACTGGTATCGTATTCCTCCCCTCTGAGCTTATCACTTCCTTTTATCAGTGCCAGCATGGAGGTTATTCCCTTAAATCTGAGAACCGGAAAAGGGGAGACATGCAGGCTTGATCTCTGTGTTTTCCCTTTTCCCTGTAAAGGTGCAGGAAAATATGCAGGCTGTGCTTCTGTATCTTTCCGTCTCGAGGTGACCGAATAAAAGTTTTGCTAGATAGTAGGATTTCAAACACTGGGAGAAGGGAGAGTAAGGAGACATGGCCTGGATATTTTTAGTTACGCTGATGCTGAAAACCTGTGTAGGCCTAGTTTTTGTAAACAGAGAAAATTGATCCAAGAATCAGGCTGATAATCAGAATCAATAATGGCATTGATACCAGTAAAATCCTATAAATTCCCACCCCTATACTTAAGCTCGACTCTCTGAAATCTTATACAGTTATTTTACCGTTAAATGCTTTGGCTGTGCTTGATCTTTTAAAATCCTATTTTGATGTAGCCGGCTGCACAGTTCTGCATTAACAGAATAGTGATAGACATCATCATTAGAGGTGTCCTTTAGAGAAATGAAAGCCTGGCAGAGTCCCAGATGACAAAACACTTACAGAACACCCTCACACCCTTTGAGATCACGCATTCTGCGTATTTGTGTGTTTGACTGACAACACTCTTATCTGAAAAGAGACTCATTCGTCAGGAACGCTATAATGTCCCCAGTCCAAAGAGATTATCAACGTAACTTTGCTCCTTCAAGGAATTAATTTCCATAATTAAACCATGTTGGCCCTACCGCCACTTTTCCCTGCCAATGCCGAGAGAAGGATTTCACCACTAATTTACCATTTGCTGCTTACGGGTGTCCTCTCCAATAAGGATCTAGAGGCCTCGTTTTTCTCTCAGAGGAAAACTGCCTGCGGAACCCGGCAGAAACAGTTCAATTTGTATCTCGCCTCACAACAGATCTTGAAGGTCATAGCGATGACCTCTGTGAAAGCAAGCGAAATGGCTGGGGCATCGTGAGGCACAAAAACTCAGCCACATAAAATTCCTGTGACTTCTAGCTCCAATATTTTTTCATCTGAGCTCATCTCGGTCGTCTGTGTATGTCAAACATGTTCAGTCACAACCAAAGAGTATCCTTAGGCTTTATGAAAGCAGGCCTGCACTTCCTCTATGAAGTATTTACTATATAACCACAGATTTAGCTCCTGTATTTACCTTATCATAAGCTTCACCACTGACTTTAATAAGCTGTCAAAATGCTTGTTATTCTTCATGTTACATAAAGCTTTCTTTCCTTCTTGGTAGAGAGCAGCAGGGGATCTGATGATCAGAAACATTCAGCTTTACCATGCTGGCAAATATATCTGTGTGGTGGACACAGACGTAGAGAGCCTGTCAGCAGTGGCAGTATTGATTGTGAAAGGTAAGAAAACTTCTTCTTCACTCCACACTCACTAATTAAAACAGGGCTGATAGCCAAGATAGTGTTTTTTGGATTGTGTTCCTGCAAAAGAATTTTTTTTGGTGGTGACAGTAGGAGCCATACATACAGTATAACCACTGCAAAAATTCCTATAATGAAGAGGCCCATAATCTAATCTATCAGGCCTTGCTTATTATTTTTGCCACCTGCTCTGTGCCTCGTTATCAGCCCAAATGAATAAAAAGGAAAATTAAGATGAAAATTTGCCCCCCAAAACATTATTCTGACAGTGTAAAGAATGCTGACTTTCTGGGTGCTGAATATTTGCACTTTTGTTCTCAAATAGTTCTATTTTTTTTTTCAGCCAGCAAATGAATTTCTGAACCCAAAAATGTACCCATATTCCCTTGAAAATTACTTGGGGCATGATCACAGAGTCCACAGATTTAGTGTCCTACTTATTCATAGCAGCAGTTGCTTGATTAAATCAAATGCAAGAGTCTTGGCTTTCTTCTATATAGCATTGGGAGACATTTGTACATGTACAAAACTTGACAAAACTGTCCAGATTTATAGGAATATCAGATATTAATTCTATTTTAATGACCACTTTGCAGTGTTGTTTCAGCAGTGCACTTGACAGTGGAATGTGTTGACACCTGTCGTTGCTCAGTCATGCAATATGCATAACTTCACGCCAAAGAGGAACAATTGTCAAGAGCTACATCAGGCAGAACAAAATAGAGCTACTTTTATCCTATGTTTTAGAGAGTGGCAGGTTTGTAGGGCAGAGCAGCGGGCAGGAATGTTTCTAGCTCAGATCAATGAGCCAAGTAGCCCAGCAAATTGACACCAAGCAAATATTAAATGTCAGATGAGGTGTGGGATGATTTTGGTGTCAAGATTTGAAAAGGTTGGATCCATATCTTTATCTTGCAAGGGTGCCCATCAGTGGTCCAGCTTGCCTTGTTCAAAATCTTTTAGGCAAATGGCATTTATAAGCACTCTCATCCAAAAGAGCGAAAACTAAGTGGAAATAAATCAGTTTTTCTAGTGGAACTGATATCAAGGCCACTGGAATAGATTGACCTCGCATCGACTGGAGGGGAACTTGCCTGTGACTCAGATTGTGCATTATTTACACTTCCTGCTCACGGCAGCCGTCATGGATGTCAGTCTGGATTGAACGACTTCAGATGTTGGGCAGCAAAGCTTACGGCTGTGTGCTGGATGTCAGCCGGTCACTGCCGCCAAAGAGCCACTGTGCTTGATCGCAACCCCAAACGGGTAACAAACTGATGATAGTACGTGTTGATTTATCATTTTCTAGTCTACTTGATAACAAGTTATGTGGCTGTTTGAATAGCAGCTCCCCCATACACAGTCCGTTTAAGTCTTCAGGCATATTGAACACAACTCTATACAATGCATGACATGTCTAGCATAGTATGTGAGCCACCCAGCTCCTTCACTTACTGTATTTATACGTGCACAAAAAATGCAATTTTAAGATAACAATGCGAGAAAGCCAGGACCTATGTGAACATCATGCATCGTGTAATTATGCTCTTAGTCAGTGTTTGTGTAACCGGTAGTGATGGGTCAGAACATTTATGCACCGTAATTGATTGGTTGTAGTATGTATAGGTGGTGATGCAGCTCATAATGCTCTGTCAAGGGCACTTAGCTCAAAAAGTCAATATTCATAATAACCATATCGCACGAAACCTAGATTATTAGATCATGTTTCACTTGAAAGAGTCATGGAAAGGGATTAATGGCACGTTTTTTCGTAATCAGAGTCTTGGCAGTACTCGCATTTTTATTCATATATAAAAATAGCCAGTGACAGTAGCGCAGTAATTTTGAAGTTTGTGTTTTTCTGGTTCCTTTTTCTTCTGTTCATTTCCTAGATGGTTAAGTCAGTTTTATATGTTATGTTATCCCCCCTCTCTCCCCTACCTTTCCTGTCTCTCTCTACTGTGACCGTCAAATAAAGCAGAAATGCCAAAAAAAAAAAAAATCGTTCAAAAAAATTCTGAGTGATCATCTGGGTCCTTTGTTTTTTACAGTAGCAATGGAAAATGCTTTGGATGTCAATCTGTTGGCTTGTTAGTGGTTACTGAAAAAGTCATGGCATGTGGATGACATCATTATTATTATCATTCAAACCACTTGGTGAGCCCTCGCGCCTGTTTGACATGGATGTTGTCATCCTGGACGACGATGCTACTACAACGAGTGTGTCTACATACACATTAATATTCAATTTATATTCAGGTTATTCAGACATTACGTTTTTGAGTTGACACGTGTAATTTCCCTACCCCATTTACATCTACGACATCTCTGTGGAGTTGTGCACATTTGCATGGAGTCACAAGCATCAACTATAGGGCTATAGAGACCGTCCCCATGGATACGGGCATTTGAAAACACTGGTTACAGATTGTTCCCTTTAATCAGCATACAGCATACAGGAACAAGGCTCATATTCAGTATTAATGAGCCTGTTAATACACTCAATGAGATAAGTGCATGATGGGATGCAGCTGATGACTCAGATTGTTTGCAAAATAAAATTTGTTCCACCCTTTGGATGAAAGGACGAAATGTATATATGGAAATATATCTTTGTTCAGTCCAGCACCCATCATCAGAGGGGGCATTAATTTATATGTTGTACTGCTACTGCTTTGTACTTTCCTAGCGGATTACATTGCTTTTTAAATATTCTGAAAAATAAAGTAATATCTATGAAGGGATATGTTGTCAAATTGGATAAAATTAAAAATATTATCATGGCCATAGGTATGATAAGACCAAATTTTAATTATCACCCATGTTGAGTCTACAATAAAAGCCGAGACAGTCTGACCATTTTAATAAAAGATTTTTTGAACATCCTCAAGACACTTACAACCCCCTGTCGCCTCAGCCAGGGAAATATAATTAAGAGGATAAGGAATTGATCCTTGATTGTGCGCTTCTTTAATATGTATTATCGAGGGCTGCTAATGAGTTTTACACAGATCAATATCTCTGAGGAGTGGAAGCTTTATGTAGTTGGCACATACAAGGTTTCTGTAAACAAAGAATGTGGGGTTTCGGGAATATTTTGTTCAGGACACATCTAAGTAAGTGTATTTAGGTCTGCAGTTATGCTATGCAGTTAAAATGTATTACTATCATTAGTAGTAGTAGTAGTTGTGTAAAATTGTAGTCTGCACCACATTCCTTTTATATAATGATAATAATCAAATAAACATGTTTTAGTTTGCATTTCCTTTTGGTTATTATAAAAAAATAACATTTACTGCTTTTTAAATTGGAATATTTTGCATCAGATTAAAATCCAATTGAGAGGCAATGAGGGCTGTGTGCAGTGCTCGTGGCGTTATTATTCTGTGGTATGTCTCACAGCTCTCTGGTGGTCTATTATTTCTGATGAGCCGACACCTTCATTAGAACAGGAAACAGTAGATGAGGCCAAAGTAAAACATCACACCGTCTAATTGGTAGGATAATGAAAATAAATGATAAAACTGTGGACCTTGAGGGCTGCAAGCCCCTTTTTCATCTTTTACCTTTTAATTTGACTCCAAGCAACTAGTTCAGCCCACTGATTCATTGATCAATTACCAGGGGGACCCTGAAAAGCAAAGATTACAAGTTTGTTGAATATTGGAAAATAAATCTTGAATTAACTTTTAATTCCCCGTGAAGGGCAGTAGTTATACTCACACTAAAGGCTTTTTTTAAAATTGCTTTGCTGTTGCTAATGTCTAGATATTGCTCAGTGTCTAGATATGTAGTGTTTCGTCCAAGGACAGGGACTAGGGACCTAGAGCTCAACGATTATATCCATGTGAATGTCAAGTTTGTAGGAATTGCAATTTGTCGAAAAAGGTAAAATGTGTGACAAAATATTATTATAATGAAGTATTGTGGTGCAACCGGCCTACAGCTGGATTCTCCAGATGGAGGAAAATACTAATCATCACAGCACTGTCCTTTTACTGTTTTTGTTTCCAGTGAAAAAAATAACTCCCTCTAAATTTGTTAATCATAAATACTGTCATGACAGTATTTGTCATAGTAATCATAGTATAATTTTTTTTAGCATATTGCTCAGCCCTACTACTGACATATATATACTGAAGGTGTGGGCTTGTATGTGTGCATGTGTGGCTGCCTCACCATGCCTACCTCTCTGGTTGAGTCAGGCCCCCCCAGCCCTCCGGATGCGGTGAAAGTCGAGGAGGTGACAGACAGCACAGCCCAGCTGGCCTGGAGCCCCGGCAGAGACAACGGCAGCCCCATCACCAACTACCTCATCCAAACCAGGAACCCCTTCACTGTCGGCTGGCAGAGGGTGAACACAGGTACGCTGCCTCTAGAAATGAAAGTTCACGATAGTGCATCTAATGATAATCTGATACTTTGTTGATCCCCATAGGGAAATTCTTTTAATTCTAGCCCACTTCACCAGGCAGGGCAGAGTGCAGGGTCAGCTGCAGAGCAAATGCCCCGGAGCTGAGATTCAGCGTCTGGCTCGAGGGCACCTGAGGTCATCGGTGCTCTTACATAATCTCGTTTAGACCTCTGTGGATGGCTCCTCAACTATCTCTCAGCTTGGCTGCATAAGCTTGTACATAATGCAACGGATGGGATTTCTAAGTTCTACTAAACAAAGAGACCACTCGCTCTAATTTTCACATGTTTACACATGCCAGTCAGTTACAGAGCTGATTTTAAGATTCGTTATGTTAGAGCCAAGCAATATCTGTCATTTAGCTGTATTACAGACATTTTACCTTGGGCTGTGTGATGGCAAAAACCTCACAATACAGTTTGTATCAGAATACGATATGTATCATGATATAATGTAGGATTCTACAGATTTGATTGAATGTGTATTAAAATACCATCTAGTGCATAATATAATACACAATATACGTATATGATAAGTGAGTTTCACTTTCAGTTTCATCCAAAATTTCAATTAGTTTATTCAAAATGGAATGAGCAAAAGGCACTGACTTAACAGAGTGAGCTAAAATGTAGATGTCATAACATATGAAAATAAATTGCATAAAAATTATATATTGACACAGAGGTTAAGAGGGTTGATACAGTATCGCAAAAAATAAAATTGCACTACTACTGAGCATTGATTTTTAAAGATCTTTTTGTTTTTTTAATACTTAAAGGCTTGTATTTGTATATTGGCTTTTAGGATAATTTTCTCGATTTTTCTTTTTAAAATTTGTAAAAGAATTTTTATCTTCTACGTCTTTTAAAGGTTTTTGTGTGTGTTGTGCTCCTCTGGTTTGATGTGTTCTCCCAGTCCCTGAGGTGATTGATGGGAACACGCTGACAGCCACTGTAGTGGACCTCAATGCCTGGGTGGAGTATGAATTTCGGGTGCTGGCTAGAAACAGCGTCGGAGTGGGAGAACCCAGCCCCATTTCACTCAAGACCCGGACAGAGGATGCAGGTACATGCACTTCACGCTTTGTCCAAGTCATTCTTCCTGACTAGAGAGGAAAAAACCAAGACCATAAATTTTGATGTGCACAATGGCTTTGTTTAGTCAGAATTTTTTGTTAAGACATATTTTTAAAAACCCCAAAGTTCATTTTTTTTACATGATGCAGTGAACTTGACCTTTGTTGTGCAGTTCCTGATGCAGCGCCAGGTGAAGTAGGCGGAGGGGGTGGCAGCCGATCCGAGTTGGTCATCACATGGGAGGTAAGTCATCAGTATTATGTTCTTGTCTTCCATTCAAAGTGCCTGCAGTTACTTTCATTTCTCTGAATGAGGTTCTTATTATTTCACCTTAAATCAAAGCCCCTGCTCTATGTGGCTTGTGGGTGTCATAAATTCTGGGCCAGTTGAAATCTGGCTCAGCGGCAGTTGTAATTTCTTAGTTAAAGAGTCTGCATGTAAGGCAGTGGCAATGCATACACAAGCAGAACACTGAATCTGACAGACAGATTGTTCGTCATTTATAGGACTTGGATGTGTGGAGAACTACTGTTGTTCAGTCAGATCCGCAATGCACAAATGTAGCAATGAAGTGAGAGCTACTCGGCTTGCTGAAAAGTAATGTAAATGCTAAAGAAGTCATTTCAATAAATTCAGAAATAACTTTTCATTTGAAAAGCTCCAGGGAGATTCTGTAATGAGCTTGTGTTTTTTAAATGGCATTTTACTCCTTATTACAATCAGTCAGGTGGGTAAAAAAAGCAATTTGTGGGTCATGCACTTCTTTTGGCACTATGAGATTGGGTGGTGATTGTGTCAGCCCAGCTGTGGGGTGAACGTGCGTGGATTGTATGTGTTTTAATATCACTATAGTTTTGTGTTTCACTCTCAGCCTGTCCCTGAAGAACTGCAGAATGGTGAGAGCTTTGGTTACATCATTGCTTTCCGTGCCTTTGGAGAGGTTACCTGGACCCATGTGGCCACCTCTGCCCCGGGGGCATCCCGCTATGTGTACCGCAACGACAGCATCGCGCCCTTCTCCCCGTTTCATGTCAAGGTTGGAACTTACAACAGCAAAGGACAGGGTCCATTCAGTCCTGTGGTCACTATCTACTCTGCAGAGATTGGTAAGAGAACTAGAATGGAATATTTATAGGAATACAATGCTGCTCATACTCTGATAAGAATAAAGATCCCAGAGCTGATTTTATTGCATCCAGCGGGTTGTAAAACCCTGATAAATAAAGGGACATATGGTGAGAGAAATCTCTTCGACTGGCTTGTGATCAAGTAAAAAGGAAAGCAAAGCTCAGAGAAAATTTGGAACACATATTTATGTAAGAACAGAGAGGAAACAAGAGGTTTGCGTAAGATTGCTTCCAAATATCACCGCTGTTTTTTTGTGTTCTTATGCAAGATCAGTCCAGAGTGAGAACCACTTAGCATTTAGATCCATGCTACTTCTCAGCATGTTGAAAAACGGTCAGTCTGGTGTAGTGCAATACTCCACTGTGGTGATTTATCCAAGTATGGCACAGCTAGAATGATACCATCAGAATGATGCATGGTTAAAAGTCTGAAATTTGAAGGATTTTTTTCCACTTTGTCATGTTGCTGTTGGAAGAAGGCAGTAAAGCTTTCATCTGTTGTCTGTTTTCAGAGCCAAGCGGGATGCCAGGGGGAGTTTGGGCCAGAAGTGTCTCAGCCTCTGAGATTGAGGTGAACTGGCAGGCTCTTTCCTTCACCCCTGAAAGAGTTCTGGGCTATGAGGTACATTTTATTCTTTTAAATGTAAATGCACAGCACAATTCAAATGCTTGTCATCACCCTTGGTGTACCTCAAAGCCATCACTTCCAAACTCTGTGTTGCCATGGAAATGGCCGTTTCAATTGAGTGACTTTTTTTGCTAAAATTATTTGGTCTTTGCACGTCCACCTCAGAAAAACATGTTGGACCTTTTTCCAAGATACCAAAAGAAAATTGCCTGTCCTCCTGCCTTTTCGTGTTTCTGGCAGTAATATGGGTGTCATGATACCTTGTGATATTCTGCACTGCAGTACTATATTAGACCTGACACACAATATCAGGAAGTATCACCACACCACAGCAAAAATGCTGAAAACGATTTGTTGAATAACAATTAAAAGTTATCTGCAGTACAGGAGCAGCCCATCAGAGCAATGTGGCAACAATTCAGCTCTTTTACAAGTTGGTCCTGTCTTTATTTTCTAAATAGAATAATATGATTTGGATATTACACTGCATGGGATATTATTTTTCTGCTCCACAAGTTGAAACGGATGATTGCATCCTCTCTTATCTTCAGAAAAAAATTGGGATGACTTGATTGCCTTGCTTATGTGCTTTACGTGAATAATGGGAGTGATCAAATAGATTTGATGTCCAATTATCTTGTCATCTTTTTGCTCCGTGCCATCCAAGTAATAGAAATAGTTCCATTCGAAGAAAAGAGACTTTTCTGCCTTTTCTGATCTGAGTTAGCTCGGTGTGTGTCACCTGAGAGGGCAGTGACAGAATAATGATAGAAACAAATCAAGGGATGTGGGTGGAGTTTACTTTTTTGTATAGTTCAAGGTCAGTCTGATATATAGAGCTATATAGAGATACAGATATATCTATAGCTTATATATATATATATATATATATATATATATAAAGAGAGAGAGAGAGAGAGAGAGAGAGAGAGAGAGAGAGAGAGAGAGAGAGAGAGAGAAAGAGGTTGATTATTTTTCTTGTTTTATTTGTTATTTGTAACTAACTGTAATTGGTGATGGATTAATCATTTTGCTACTTAATTTGAAATATTAATTTACTACAGATATTATTACTGGTGAATGTAGAAATATGCGCATTCCATGTTATTAAGCATCACATTACTCACCCAGCAATGGCTCTTTAGGATTGAAGTATTGTGCAACTCCTGTCAGGTGTTGGACACCATTAGTGAAACACTGTTGGGATTAGTAAAAATAAATCATCAGAAGCATTGTACTGTCATGTCAAAGGTCCTGTAGAAACCATAAGAGAAAACTATAATCTCTTTTCAGAAGATACTCCCACAGGACATTGTTTAACAACAACAAAAATGCAGATTTCCGCAGAATTTTTCTTAAGACATCAAAAACCGCTACAATTCTTTTTTTCCGTGCTGACGTGATGGATAATGCATGCTTCCCATGTAGCCTACAGTTTTTGTTCCAAGCCTAAACCATAAATCAAGGTGCAGTCCCAGATGACAGGCTTTATGTTCCTAATAGGTGGTGTACTGGGAGGATGACACTAAACCAGAGACAATGGGGAAAGTGAGAGTGCCCGGGAACCAGACTTCGGTCACTGTGAGTGGCCTGACAGGGAACACGCAGTATTTCCTGACGGTCAGCGCCTTCAACACAGCGGGCACTGGCCCCTTCCTCCCTGCCATTAACGCCACCACAAAAAAGCCACGTAAGTTTGAGCACCAAGGAGGCCTCACGACTGATTTAGAGAGCTTTTTTTTTGTACCCACATGGTCATTCAAACATCCTGTTCTATTTCTTCTGTGTTTAGCCATGTTGCAACTATAGAACTTGAACTGGAGTGGAACAGACTTTCCCATTCAAATCAACTATCAATAGCAGGATGATCAGACTGGCAGCCATTTGTATGTGAATCATTGCCATTGCAAAGAACTGCAGCCGTTGTAACAGGCGCCTCTGCATTCCAGTTGGTGGAAACTACTAATGTTTATTGACTACGTTCAGCAAGCGGACGCAGCACAACATGTTTTCTCAGTTCTCAAGAAAGTGTGACACACCTTACACCTCCTGTGTGTGCGCTGTCACTGTAGCAGATTACCACAAACGCCATTTTATTTTGCACCAGCTGTTATCTCAATTGAGGTTCTGTGGTTGCAACAAGACAGAAGAAGGTCTGTGCTTTGGCGTGTTTTCTTCCTGATATCACAGTAGTCTGAAGAAAGAAGTGTTCTCCTTAACTCGTTTATAGCATTATCCTGAGAGAATAGAAGATAGCCCAACCATAAGAGTGATATTAAAGTGAAAGCCTGGGTACTGATTTGACTGCAGTAATCTGTTGTGCTCATGCCACGCAGCACCAGCCCAGCCACCGCTGAATATCGAATGGACCCTAATTGGCTCTCACCTGTCTCTTTACTGGGAACCTGTGGTGGCAATGGAATCAGAGTCAGAGGTGACTGGGTACCAAGTGAGTTCATGATACATGTTTTCAAAAGACTTCATTATAGCATGTATTAGATCAAATTGACTGAGAGGCTGGACCTCACCTGTTTGTCGTCTCGCTGTAAGCTGTCAGGCTCTAATTATACATATTTATAATATGTCACCCACCTTGTTTCTGTCCCCATTCAGCTGTCATACAAGAGACAGAGGCACAAAGAGGTAAACACGCTCACAATAACCAATTCAACAGCAGAGCTGACCCTCCCTGACGACGACGACTACATCATCCACATCCAGTCGCTGAGTGAAGGAGGGCTGGGTCCAGCCTCCGATCCCATAAGAATTCACCAACTAAGTAAGCTGACTGTTCACAGTTTATTTGGTTGATGTTGTCTGTGGTCATTATGCGGCAAAGTTTAGCAAGGTCCTCCTGTAATTCCAATTTGGTTTATTAACAAGTGGTCAAAAGATGCCATTTCTGATGACGATAACAACGTAGATACAGCATAGATAAAATATGCAGATGTGTCAATGTAAATGTGACATATAGATTCACCAGGACCTCAGTCTTCTCTCCTGTTACCCGCTCCCTTATAAATGAAGTCACTTAACACTTTTAAAACCTGACAGGGACATTTTGTCCTCCTGTGACTCTCTATAATTCCTGTCCCCAGCCACCCCCGTTGTGCTCTGCAGGCTTATATTTTGCTGAAATATGCAGTGCAATCCATCTCTGTCGCAGAGGTTGACTTCCTCTTTTACTAGATGCTATTACTGTCCTGTGGGACTCCAGGGGACTAACTCTTCTTCTCCTCTAAATGCTAATCTGTAATGTTGATATTCTGCGTTGAGCCCTGAAAAAGCCAATGGGAGCGATTGCATTCACTGGCTTTTTTCTTCTAAATTTAATTTGATGAAAACAAGACTACCTTTTTTTCTGACTCCAATTCAAAGACAACTTCTACCTCAGCTAGAATGAGACATGGTCAAACCACATTAGTAGTCAAAACAATAGGCTAAGTCTATGGGAAGTAGTGACTGTGAATTGATTCGCGAGAAATTTCTGCATCAGTGATACAGCATTTTTTTTTTTTTTTTGCAGTTAAGATATATGAATATTATATTATTACAGGAAACTCTTCAAAGATCCAGAGCAGCTAATTGGCTCCCTTAAATCATAGATGAGGAGCTTTCACTGATGATGGGAGATTGATAGCCTGCAGCTTTTAAGAGGCCTCTACTCTCCTTAACCCCTTAAACTCTGATTTTGCCCTTTAATTTCCCCATCAGTTGCTTCAGAGTCAGAGAAATAATTATTTCCATATTACATAATGTCACATACATACTCTACTCATTCCAGCTTTTCATTAAAACTTCAGCAGGCCTGTTTAAGCGGAGTGAAATATGCAAACCTAAGATGCATAAGATGAATTTTTTTATGGTGGTACTATTACATTAAAGTGAAACGCCAGAGATGACTCGTGCTTCATTTTATCCACATTTCTGTGTGATTTGCTATGACATATCCAGTTCCTTTGAAAAACTTAAGATCTCCACTACAATTTAATCTCTCCAGCCGTGCCAGTCCCACCAGCAGGTTTTTCGTTACAAATGCAGGCTGCTTTGTTCAACCCCACAGAACTTTCTTTTAAATTCTAGTGGAAACCCCAGCGTTTCCAAAGATACTAAATGCGCCCCGCTGAATTACAGGGAAATGTGTTTAAAATGATGCACATCTCAATAATTTTTTTATGTGAGGTTATAAAACAATGGCGTCTTGGCTTTGAATATTGAGTGGGATGTAGCTTCAGTGAAGTGCATGCAATATGCGACATTGTTGTACAATGTGGGGAAAACAAGCTATTTAAGGCGAAATGTGAGAGAAAATCAGAGGTTAGGAGATTAAAATGAAGTTGGGTGGGTGTGTCCAGAGCTTGCTGGTGCACCATGTTCGTAATGATGGACTCACCAGCAAAGTTAATAAGATTAACAGCCTCAACAATCAATTTTCATACTTGCAACTGCAGTTATAAGTAGAAGTACATAACCCAGTGTCAACCACAGTTTCACCCATAAAAACATCTAATTACATGATTTGTTTGTGCTTTTGTGTGATGGTGTCATGTTTTCAGTTAGAATATCTTGCAACAGGGAAACATATGAGAACCTGTGTAGTGACCACTGCAAAGGACATATCAGTAATGAAAGGTTAAAAAATTATATCTCGGTTGATACACGCCTGTGGATATTCATGATGGTCCCAAAATTGCAGTTGAAAAGTCAGAGCAGGTGTTGCTGTCAGCTCTTTACACCACCTCACAGGTTTTCCCGCTGGTTATGTGTCTTTTTGCAGGTATGAGTGCCCGAGGCTCGACGGCCTGGAGTCTGGACGTCTCTCCCCTCTCTCTGCTCCTCACCACCGCAATATCAACATTCAGGTCAACTTCATGACACAGTGACAGACTGTACCCTGTTTTGCAGCCCTCAGTATCAGTATCTATTTTTTTATCTGTGAACATTACTTTTTTTTTCTCTTGTTGTTTGTTTTTTGCCCTATTTTGGAGGTGACCGCATACTATTTTGACAGTGTTTAGTTTGCGGGTAAGAGACAGCACAAGAATGGAGAGTGCTGCCAGACTCGAAGTACAGAACATGCTTGAGCTTTTTGTTTTTTGTTTTTTTGTTTGTTTGTTTTTTAGGTAAGCCTGCTTTGTCATTTTTGCCGGCCAGGAAGAATGCTCCACTTCAACTCTTTTTGACTCCAGAATGATTCAGATGCCTTACTTCCATTCATGTGCCAAAGTAGTCTGAGCCTTCTTGTCGTTGTTGCTAAGATAGCTACATGCTTTCCTTAAAGAACTTTATTTCTCACAGTTTCCTATTATTGAAAGCTTGAGTGTAAATCTGCAAAAGACCGTGATACAAAGCTGTATTTTGTATTTTTAAGTATTTTCAGTTATCCTCTCTTCATACGACTTTGGCGAGTAGGAACATGTTCATTCGCCCGTGCCCGTGCCTTTGGAGATTCTTGTAATGGCTTCACCTTATAGACACTAGTCAGTGATGCGCAGTGTTTCAGAACATACGGCAGCCATCTTCATCCTAGAATTATGTGTTTCATTAAAAGTCAGTTGTATCCTAGATGAAACCCATGAAACAGCTTACAATGCTAGTGTTAGGCATTTCGACTTCATCATTTGATCGTGGAGAGCTGAATGTGCCATGAGGGCTCCTAAAGGTTATGATGCGTCACATCACTTGGAGTGAAAACTCGCTGATTGATGGATATTACTCTACACTGCGTTCACCGAGTCTTGGTGTGCACACATACAGAAGTAGTGGAGAATGTCAACCTTGCTGCAATGGCTGCCAGTGTATTGCTGCCTGCACCCATCTGGGCAACACATGGCAGACATTTTGTGCCGGGGTGCGTGCCAGTCAAAGCACATCATCAGTCATTGCAGTAGAGAGGAGAAGTTAAAGTGCTGCCAATTGTGCCAGTCTGATATTGAAACCTAGCCACCAGCTGAGACATTATTTGGCAAAAATTCTGGTTCCGCTGTGTTTTAAGTATTTTGTGTGAAGCTATCCTTTTGTTCTCAGTTGAACTGGCTCTTTATTGTTGTATGTGTTTTCATTTTTTAAATTCTTTTCATGTGTTTCAGCAGAACGCCACTGCTCAGGTATTCGGACCTGCTTTGCTCTAACTTTCACTAGTCCTAAGAAGAAAAAAAGGGGGGTGGGGGGTGGGGGGGGGGTGGGGGGGTGAGATCAGAAATCTGCCACCTCATGACACAGGGGTCTATTTAATGGTGCGACGTGATAAATGGAAGGTCTGATATGTGCCATGATTTAGCAGACATTAAAACATCTTAATAAATTAGAGCAGGCCTGAGGGGCTTCTATGGGAAAAGGGCATAGGAGAAATGACTCTAATGACACCCACACAAGACTAATATATCAGGATTTAAGGAAGACTAAATCAGGACAATTCCATCAAGATTGCACCGCAAAGATTCAAGGTGTGTGCGCGTGTCCGTGTGTGTCCATGTGTTTGCATGCGCTTATTACCTTGCCCTTAAGTGTCATGGACGACTGTGTTTTCCGGAGGGCCATTCAGCTACGTGGAGAAGAATTTAAACCCATTCATTGCAGTTAGTGTAGTTCCCGGCTTCAGACAACTGAGGCATTGAGGATATCCAAACAAACGTACGCCACAAGGTCAGCGTGGAAGATGGAGAGGCGTAGTTTAACCCAAGGAGGTGCTGGAACGTCTTTTTCCCTGTCTAACACTGTGGAATAGCAGTGCAAAGGGACTTGAACATCCAAGGCCAATCCTTTGCAGCCTGCAGGATAAAACAAGTTTGCACCAGAGAAAAGATTTACTCCCCAGATACGCCAAGTGTCCAAAATTTTACAAAAGCGGTCTTTGAATCCCGTTCCCTTGTTTTTGTGGCTTTACGTGTGGTCAAACTGTACACCTCCTTTCATCACCGAATGTCATTGTTAAAGCTGACAAATGTTTACACAGAAAATGCATCTTTTTGACTGATTTAATGATTATCTGAACAGAAAAAAAAGACAAACATGGCACACATGAACTTTGTGTCCTGGGTACATTGAAGCATTACCAACCTTCTTGTTTTTGTAATGTATCAGTACTGTGGAGATATTTCGATTTTGATTTTGTTTTTTGTTTTTTTTTTAAATGTTTGATATGGTTGATATGGTTTTTGACTATTCTGCACAAAGGTCAAGTGTTGCTTTAAAAGCCTGAACTAAGAATCTGTATTGGCCTATTCAAAAGTGAGCCTGATGATATCTCTCTCGCTCTGATTTATAATGTACAGCCTCGTGATTTGGAGCAACGCCCCCAAGTGGGGGATCAAACTGTGATGCCCCACTTCCACTTGTAATACTCAGTCAAACTCAGAATCTGAAAAATACATGAGCAGAGTAACATGTTTTTTAGTAGCTGCTATCACACACAGCCTGTTGGTGCAATGACACACACACTATCTGTTACAAGGTAGCAGGTCAGTGCACAGGAAACACTTTTTGTCTTTTTATACCAGTACAACTTTCCAACTTTTCCAAATTTATCAGAAAAAAAAATGCAGTGGTGTTACACAAATTACCCACATCCCTTAATTCCATTGTGACTGAAAACAAAAAAATTAAAGCCCTGGGTGACAACGCTTGGCCTTTCTGTTGTGACTCCTCAGTATTTTGATGTTCACGTGATCTCCGTGAGATCGTGCCCCGAATGTTTTCACATTGAAAAGTCATCAGCTGATCTTGATATGCTGAAGCTGTGCATGTATGATATTGTTTGGTGCATTTGTGTTTTCTAAATCAGGGAGTTAATAAAAATAATTCACTGAGAATTCTCTCTCGATTTTTTCCATTTTTTTTTTTTTTTGAATTATGTATGGCACAGTGTCATTTTCTCAGCATCATCCATTTTAGTGTCCTCTTTGACTGCAGGAAGCATTTAAGCGCTGCCAAGGGGCACTATCAAAGCTGTAAAAACCATAACATTGTGACAAAGCATATAAATGACCGTAAATGGCAGCGGTAATGTCCTATTCAGTAGATGAAGAAGACATTCAAGAAGGTTTTTGATGCATATACTAATTGCTTTATTGTATAACAAAGCTATTATCACAGGCAATCAGTTTATTTGCCTTTGGGATGGCAACATCATATGCAATATCTAAAACATTTACAATGTACAAACTAAAATCATTTACACTGAGCAAAGCCCAATTGTAGCTGCATCTCCTTATTAGAACGTTTGCATACAACACTGATTTATTACTTGTGATTATTACAGCACCTATCTGCAGTGGTTCAAATATTTTCCACAGAAAAAACAGAATAACATAGAAAGCTACTGTGAAATATTGATTGAGCCAGTGTTGCAGAGATGCTTTTAAGATAATAAGAGGGAGAGGACCCTGTGAAGAGATCAATATGGAGGGGAAGTGAAGAAAAGAGAGGTTTCTCTCCACACACCACAGATCATCCATAATGAGTTGCGGTGTCAATACGTGGGCAACAGCTCTTCACATGATATCGATCACTGAATCATCAGGACACCAGCTTAACATTATACCAGAAATGGCCAAAGAAAAGGGCAGTGGTCTTTCAGTGTGCCCAACATATTTTACTGTTGTTGCCTCCACTTCACATCCACAATTAGAAAGGAAAAGTGTGTTTGAAAAAAGTGTTTGAAATTTAAATATGGTGTGTAGAGCTCTATCAGAAAATATCAGCTATGGGATGATTAGTGTCCAGTGCTATATACCATACTCCCCTATTCATGCAGAATATACCTTTTGATGGCAACAGTGCAGATACTGGATAATGTGTGGATTGGTGGGTTGCTGTAGTTTAAAATAGCCAACACTGCCCTCTAATGGTACTATAGCATCTATGTGCAACAGTGTGGTGAGGTTAAATGAGCCAATGCAGGGGAGTTGGGCCTGCAGTGCCACTGCATTGATCTGGTCCATTAACGACCAGGGTCAAGCCATACTGAAATACTTACTGAAAACATGCATTGTTGATTTAGATGGCGATCTGGGCGTAAGTTACACACTGCAATGCAGAGGAAACCCACAAAAACGCATACATAGGACAGGCTATACGTGAGATAGACCATAATTAAAAGTCAGATACATTCAGACGTGATCACAGTAAGTTAAACTACAACCTTCTCATTTTTGCAGCTGCTGCATCACCTGTCCTTCCCACACAGTCTGTCCCGCAAACCATTTTTTTGTCCATCCCCTCCAGTCCAGCTGGTGGCGCTGTTCTTTGCTCGCCCGTTTCACAAACCTTAAAAAAACACATTGAGGAAGTGGTTCGCTTCCTGCGACTCACATGTACACAATCCTGAGATGGACTCCTCGAGGATCAATGTGTCCTCAAACAGCGGCAATGAGGGAAATAATTCAGCCACGAATGACGAGGAGGCAGAGGAGCTGTGTCCCGGTTTCAAGGACGTGGATTCATTCGTCAAAGTAAGTGAACTAACCCGGCTGTCCGCCTTTTAGTGGAGGCTGCGCCAAGCAACGTGGATGTGCATGTTGGTTAGAGAGCTAACCCACTAACCACAGTCCAACTACACCGGGGACTTTTTTTTTTCTTGAGTAAACATGAACACCAACATGTCTGGGCGAGTCAAGGTTATAATCCAGTTTCATACATTTCATGCAGAATGTGCCAAAACGTGATGCAACGTCATTTCAAAGATAAGTTGCTAAAATAATCATTCACAGCTGACACATTTCTCAAGCAGACAACACATAACATTAAAAAATAGCTGGGTACTGCATTGAATCATAATATAAAGATACGTTATCTTTATATTATATGCAATTAAGACATAAAGAGTCAACTGTCTCTAAAAGTCCAGAAGTGCGTGGGACATCCTGCAGAAAGACAGATGGTAAATAATGTTCACCTTCACTTTAAAGCAATTAGAAGGTCTTGGGAACATGAATTTGTAGCCAGTCATTGTTAATTCTTGAGACAAGATGTTGTTATATTGATTATTTTATTTGTGATATGGACAAAATCAAATATCACATTGTTTTTAATCGACTACCTCAATATCGATGTTATAGTAATATTGTTGGGGTGCCTCCTGGTGCTCTCACAAGAGATTGATGATAAATAATCAATAGTGATGTCAATATTATGACCAGACAGGTGGGGGCAAATAACAGAGGCAAATCAGTCTAATAAGTACAGAAAATTGCATCCCTCAGCTGTTATGCATCCTTTATAACTAGGAAATGATATTACATACTGCATACCACATCACACAATATGACAATGCCCAAAATCCCAGAAGATGTATCTCTTATCACAACATCAATATAGTATTGACATGTTGCCCAGTCCTAATTGATTATACTCCACGACGGCCCTCCAGTCTCTTTTTCTCCCCTTTCTTTCTTCTCTTTCTTATGTTTGATATTTGTTTCATAATCTGTTTGCCTGCGACTGTGCTGCTGCCGTCTTGGACTGGCTCTTTGTACAAGATCTTTTTTAAAATTGCATTAGTGGGATCTACCGGGATTTAGTGAGTGGAAAAACGTATTGAATAACTGTTGCCTATTTTCCCTCTCTGCTCTGCAGTATGGATTGAGCGCCGTGGTGTCAGCCACTAAAGCGTCAGCTGGCCTGCCTCAAGCTGGAGATGAATATGATTTCTACCGCAGCTTCCCCGGCTTCCAGGAGTTCTGTGAAAGTCAAGGAGACAGGCTCTTGCATTGGTGAGTGTATAATACACAATAACATCATATAAAAAATAATATGCTGTCAGCTGCTTTTGCAGACATGGAAAACATGGTTTGCTTAGCAGTCTGCCTCCTGAATTCTTTCCAAAAGAGTGACCAGCTCTTTTCCCTGTGTCTCCACATTAGCATGAGTCAGCTAATGCAACACCATGGCTGCAGAGCTCACATGAGAGATCATAACAAGCTGACCGGCCTGGAGGAGAGGTTTGACTTGGTGGTGGACTCCAACGATGTCATCCTGGAAAAAGTGGTACGACCCAGAGCTCTGGTGTGATTTAAATGTTTTCATGAGGAAGGCTTGCTAAACCAACAGAGCTTTTTGTAACTTGTTTCCAGGGGATCCTGCTTGATGAAGCTGATGGCGTGAACAGGAGCCAGCAGCCTGTCATGCCTGCAGGGTTTCAGCCTCCCAAGATTGTCGTGTCCAGCTGGAATCGCAAGGTTGGCTAATGAGCCCATCCTCTCCACTGTGAAAGTGCAGACACTCATCTCTGTTTTGGGCAGCGTTCAGCCTGAAACATGGCACTCAAAGACTTAAAATGCTTGGGAGTGTTTTTTGGAACACTTGATAAATATTAATTTCTAGTCCTTATCATTCATCAAAGTGTTCATACCTTTTGGTAAACAATGCAATGTCATTTTCTGCTTTTCTTATAGGGTTCAGACTCCAAGCGTGGGTCTGAGACATTCAGGCTGCTCCACGCCAAGAACATCACAAGGCCTCAGCTCAAGTTCAAAGAAAAAATCGACAACAGCAATACCCCTTTTATCCCCAAGATTTTCATCAAGCCCAATGCAATAAAACCCCTTCCTTCTTGTAAGACACACCTTTCACTCTTTTCTTTTAACATTCAACCATTGACAAGACAGCTTGATATGAATGACAAAAACAGCAATGTGCTTTGTGTAACTTTGTCAGACCTTGTCAGACCTTGATTCCTAGTATGAAAATGAAATTTCAAACAGCCCAATCTATTTGGTTGTCCTCCAATCATAGATTTCACCAACAAACAAATCCGCAAAGAGAGACCCGAGGACTTGGACGTCCCCGCTGCCCTGGCTGACCTCATCCACCAGCAGAGGACTCAGGAACATGTTGAGGACATGTGAGGACATCCCTAGCTTGAAGCTTCATTTTTGTCTTTCTCTCAGCTCATTTTCCATCTAAACTTTACATGGTTTTGTTCTGTGTAGGTTTGCACATCCATACCAGTATGAGTTGGATCATCTGACAGTACCAGAGAGGATGCTGTCTAAGCCTGAACCACAGGTAAAGTATGCAGCAGTCTTCACCTATATGTTCTTTTTCCTGTCATCAGGCTTTTGCCTGATGACATTTTTAATTCCTATAATAAATCTTTGGTTTGTTATTTTTTTTTCCAGATGTACAAACCAATGGCTGAGACAAAGTGCTCCTTCATAGACACTCTGGAAGATTTGGTGGCTCTGAATGAGAAGCTGTGCAGGTTGTCTGAATTTGCAGTCGATCTGGAGGTACAGGAGTAGAGAATTTCACTGGATTTACCATCAGACACAGTTTGACTGCACTTAAGTGTCACCAGCCTCAGAGTCGATAGTTTTTGAGATACACTCATGCCAAACTCTGTTTGGAGCTCTTTATGCAAACTGTGATTTTTAACTGCTTTAGTTTGTTTTGGGCAGGTGAGAGTGTTGGAGCTCAAATGGCACTAAACAACCGTATCGAAATGCCTGGAAATGCAGAGCTTAGTCGGCTTCCAAGCAAGCTATTGTGCAGATTGTTGGAAATGAGAGCAAATTGTGCCAGCTACCGGAAATTACCTGAACATCTGCAGGATTGAGGGCATAAAGACACATTTGAACATAAGACAATGTTTATGCTTCGGCAGTTACTCAGGCTTGGAAAGCTTAAAAAAAAAAAGAACAAAAGGCTTGCCTGATGCTTTTTTTTCCATGTTCTTAAATACCATAAACGTAGATAAGAAGGACTACCAGGCACTCAAAGTACCATTTGTATTTTTATACACAGTTTGAACAGGGAAGCTCTCTTCCTCAAGCTATGTGACACTGTGCTGTTTGCAGTGATATTTAAACAGGTTGAGACCATCAATCTCAATCCCAGAGAAACAGGTGTAGCTCATTATTAGCGTCACAAAAGTTAATCGTGCAATCATCTCAGTCTATAAATTAAATATTCCAAGCAAGTGATCAAATATTAAAGAAAATACACACAAAATTCAAGTAATGTAACTTGGAAGTATGCAAGTATGCATCATTGCAGTGGGCAACATAAACACAGAGGAGTTGATCAGAAAGATGATTTGGGCTTTATTATGTTACTTTGGCACTGAAAAGTTTGCTTTACAAAGACGAACCAACAAACTACACAAGCTATTACTTAAATAAGAGGCTTTTTGAATTTGTTATTTTAAAAAAAAAATGTTACACCCCAAGGCTTAAAGGTTAATTTTATTTGAAGTGCTCTCTGGTGTTCATGAGGAAAATATGATTTGCTTTTACTTGCTCTTGTTTCTTAGAGGTTTAATTTGACTGACATGAAATGTTTTATCCTTGTCTCGTCCCCTCGTCTCTCTGTTTTGAAGGTTTGTTTTTTTTATTACTTAGACCAGTTTCATTTTTTTTTTTTTTTTTTATAGTTCTCTGTGTAGTCATAATAGATGTGAATGTCCCTTAAGCCTTGGCCAAGGAAACATCAGTGGATGCAGGGCACATGAAGCAGCTGATGCACACTGAATGGAAAAGATTTGAAGTATCAACACATGCCGACTGGCTACATTCAGTTTAGAGATTTCATATCCATCGTGATGGGTTTCTGTTATTATGAATTTCTATACTTTCTAATGTCACTGTCTGTGCACGAGAATGGGACTGTTAATGAGGGAATTGAGCTGAACATCAACTTGGAATCAGTTATTTATATTATGTCATATTGATTATACATTACGTAAAATGAAGACATTTAGACAGTGGCTGACTTTTCTCAGTCTGATTCTCCAAATGGAAGATCAGCTGAGGTTATTTGCTGCCAGACAACATGTTTTGGTGATCAGTTTCTCCCATAAACTCTAGAAAATGCACCAAGTTCTGAGCTGAAGTTGAGAGCTCTGGCTGTTTTGTTGCGCCACTTAACACGTCTAGTTTGCCAGCAGCCAGTTAAAACAATAAGTGCTTTTGTTGACGTTACCAGCAGATGCTTTGTTTTCTGTCCAGGGCCTTAGCGTGTTTCGTTAACACTCTGCTCCCATCTCAGCATCATTCCTACAGGAGCTTCCTCGGCATCACCTGCCTCATGCAGATCTCCACCAGAGACGAGGACTTCATCATCGACACACTGGAGCTCCGCAGTGAGATGTACATATTGAATGAGGCGTTCACAGACCCAGCTGTTATCAAGGTAATGAAATCCTCCTGTCCCCCAAAAAAGACTAAACTGAGAGTGATTAACACTACCTTATGAATTCAGGGTCATATCTCCAACTAAATCATCGCTCGTCTTATGATAAAATTATGGTCTCAAGTAATAATGTAACACCAGAAAATTCTTGGGTTAGCCATTTTTTAGCCGAGTTTTTTTTTTTTTGTTGTTTTTTGCTTTGACTGAATACCTTAATATTGATAGTGACAATATTGTTGGGGTGAGTATCGGTGTTTTGGTGCTGATGTTTTTGAGAAGCCGTCATTAGTAAAGTGAACATGATGCCCAAGCAGGTAGAGGCAAATAAAAGAACAGGTAAAACATTCTAATAATTCCAGAAAATTGCATCCCTTTACTGTAATGCAGCCTTTAAAACCAGGAAAACACAACACTTATGCCATATTAAGATATCCAAATCCTTGGTGATATCTAAATCCCATATCACAGCTGATGTAATATGGATATATCGCCCAGCTGTACCCTCACCAAAGAGCATCCTCAGCCTTTCTCCTGACTTTCTGACTGCATGAAACAACACAAACGTCACTTCATCTGAACGTATTTTCTTTGCCACTATCAGGTGTTTCATGGTGCGGACTCTGACATCGAGTGGCTCCAGAAGGACCTCGGCCTTTATGTCGTCAACCTCTTTGACACGCACCAGGCCAGCCGTGCTTTGAACCTGGCCAGACACTCGCTGGACCACCTGCTCAAATTCTTCTGCAACGTGGACTCAGACAAACGCTACCAGCTCGCCGACTGGAGGATTCGGTATGGAGAAGACTGAGCCGTTTGACGCTTGATCTTCTTATCTGTCGATGTTTAGCCGTGTAACAGATATGATACTAATCTCTTAAGGGAAATCCAATCATGCATTTCATGTTATTTTTTATTATTAAATTGAAAAGGCATATCATATTTTACTCTGGAAACTGGAGCAAGAATTATGTTGTCACTCATCCCTGCAGGCCCTTGCCAGATGAGATGTTCCAGTATGCCAGGGCAGACACCCACTACCTCCTCTATATTTATGACTGTCTGAGGGTGCAGCTGTTGGACTTCAACCACGGGCAGCCTGGCCTGCTGCAGAGTGTCTGGAACAAGAGCCGGGACATCTCCCTGAAGGTCCGATCAAATCCCAGTCTGTGCTCCTCGTAGACTGAAGGGACAGCTCACCCAGAATACCAAAAAAAGATATTTTCCTGCTCACTCTGTGTGCAGTCTATCTGTCTGTATAGTTTCTGTGTGATTTGGCATGGTTTCTAGTCTGGCTCCGTTCACCCTTTGGGGGCTGGAATGGTACTCTTGTGGAGCTTCAGATGAAAATTGTCTGTATGGCTCAATCTGGCACATTTACATGATGGATCTTTTCATGCTCATTACTCTGCATTAGCCCCTCTTAAAGAAACTATGAATACAAAACTCATTGCCCCCGAGGGCTGTCGATTGCTGTTGCTGCTGAATTTTTATAATTTTTTTTGTCATATACATTTGTTGACTGTTGGAGATCCATGAAACGGCCAATCTGGCCACAGAAGGGTGACGATCTTTTTCTTCAAATTGACATCTTAAACATCCACATCTGTTTTTCCCCTCAATTATGTCTCCATTAATTCCAGTAGTTTGCATTTGTGTTTTTGCTTTCATATCATCAAATTCCGCACTAATGCCAAATACTTTCTGAAATTCCTCCACACAGAGATATGTGAAGCCCATCTTTACAGAGGAGTCGTATTTGGAGCTGCAGAGAAAGCAGAAAAGGTCCTTCAACACCCAGCAGCTCACTGCCTTCAGACTGTTGTTTGCCTGGAGGGACAAACTGGCGAGGCAGGAAGATGAAAGCACCGGGTAGGCTGTTTGGAAATGGATGGACTTGCTGTTATGGGCGCCTGCCTGGGCTGCTTTCTGATTCAAAAATTAATACCTTGTGAAAATCGTGCTGCGCATACATTTGCCTGACAACCATCTCTCTGCTCTCTGTGTCAAAGCCTTTTGGTTTTAACTTTATTCATTCACATGTGTCATTTCTCCAGATATGTCCTGCCCAATCATATGATGATCAAGATATCGGAGGAGCTGCCAAAGTGAGTTTTTTTTTTAGAATTCACATAGAGTGTTGAACTTCATATGGACTAGTTTTTATCCTCAGCTCTGGTGCTTTTTTTTATTTTGGATTGTAATCCTGAACACTTTGTTTTGTCTGTGTTTACCCAGAGAGCCTCAGGGCATCATTGCCTGCTGTAACCCTGTACCTCCACTGGTGAGGCAGCAGGTCACTGAGCTCCATCTATTAGTGAAGGAGGCTCGGGACATACCTCTCCTTAAGGTGAGAGGTGGCGAGGAAATAATCATGTTTCGCCATTAATTCAATATTTCACTGTTTGTCAGTCAAGGCACTGAGATCAGTAATACTCAGCAATGTTTTATTAACTGCAGGCTGAAATCGGAGCTCAACAGAAGAAAGGACTCACGCCTGTAAAGAAGGTTAGTTAAAAACTAATCAACAATCCTTGATTTTGAATGTATTGGTTAAATGCTAGTTTGCATAAGCGGAATAATTAAAGGAACCGAGTTTAGGAGAAACAAGAATATTTCATTTTCCAGCCGGAGGTTACCTTGTTCGGCCCACATGATACATCCAGGACCTCTGAGAGTGATTTTCCACCATTTTCTCCTGATGGTAAGCCAAGTTCATTGACATAAAAAATCTCCTCACAATTGAGTATTTTTGGCAATTAGGCCTTAAAACAACATGTTTGTTTTTAGAACTGCCCGTGAAGCAAGGAATGCTCTTCTCAGATGATGAGCCAGGAAAGGATGTTGACATGGAAAAAATGAAAGGTCTTGTGGCATCGGCCAAAATCACACTGTTTGAGGTACAGATCAGCTTTTTTTTTTTTTTTTTTTTTTTTTTTTTTAAGACTCTGTTCATATGTTATTGCCATATTTAATGTGCACTTGTTTTTCCTTTGAAGGAGGTGGAGACAAAGAGCAAGCAAGGGTCCCTCACTGCTGCTCAAGTGAAAGCCAGCCAAATCATCGAGTCTTTCCATAACCCCTTTAGGATGGTAAGAGTCTATCAGTGATTAACCTTAAATGTTATAAGCATTGATTTATACGGTTGGACACACAGTAATCTTTTATTCTGTTCCTTTTTGTTTCCAGTATTTACCCTCCAAAGACGTGCATGTTAACAAAAATGCCAAGTTCGACCCCTCTACAAAAATATATGAGGTAATCAAAGAGTTTTGTACATTCATCCATACCTAACTAATTCATAATAGAGATTACAATTCTAAATAGGGCTTAAAAACAGATTTTTAAAAATTGTATCAGACTATATCAGGCAGAATATACATACATATACATGAAATACTCTTCTTTTCTTTACATTTGTTATTCAAAAGGTTTGCAGTTAGCTCCTCATTTAATATCATTAGTCCCAATTCAAATGAGTTGTTTGTAACAAAATGGAGTTGACATATTACCAAAGAACAAGATTTTGCATTACTCCATGACTGAATTGCAATGTAGATCAGATATTTGGGAGTTTGGAGATGAAACAGAAAAAGTAGTCAAAAGAACAACTTCAGTTTTCTATATAATATTATATGGAACAAAAGAATAATGCTACTAAGCAGTTATACAGAGCACAATATCATTTCTGTTCTGCAATAATTAGATATGATTTTGTCTGTCGTTACACTTTTGATCCTTGGAATATACCGTTTGAGTCTGGCTTTCATTTCCATTTCTTGAATATCTTGAAGACAGTGTGATGAAAGCGCGTACAAACAAGATTACTTGTGTTGCTGCTGTCTGCTGCATATATGTGACTGCTCACGGCTGTGACATCTTGTTAACAGATCAGTAAAAGGTGGAAGCTGCAAAGCACCGAGCAGCAACAGAAGGAGATGGAAGCCAAACGCAAAGCCAGGGAAGAAGCCAAGGAACTCGCTAAGAAGGTGTCAGGTAAGGGGCACTAACCCGCCTTTAATTTACCCTTTGTACTGTAAGCCCACATGTTGTTCCTTATTGTACTGTCATGTTGATTTCCACAGAAGAAAGGAACAAAGCCAAGCAGAGCTACCAGGAGTCTCTTCAGAACGTCGCCACTGTTCGCCAGCAAGCAGCCGTGAGTAATTTGCTCGCTTTAGTGCTTAATTTTGCTCTTTTCTACCCCAAACAGGCTTAGCGCTCTGACAACTTTGCTGCTCATGTCACAGCTGGGCGAGTGCAGCCCCAGTGAAAACCATCCGATTGTTTCAGCCAAGAGCCTGGCACCGCATATAAATGATAGTGCCATATAAGGTGATTTAAACCACCGCATTGCTCCCCATTTTCTTAAGACAAGGCTGGCATTTCTGCACATAAATACGGTGACTCACAAGCAAGAGGACCACCGCTGTCACTCGCAGCACGGTCACAGTGGTGGTGTTTAACATTTATATGCGTCACATGATGTGTCTGGGGAAGAGGGAAGCTCAGTGTGGGATTGGAGCATTAGAGGCATGTCCTCAACTCATCAATTGCTGAATGCTTCCTTTCCTCCTGGGGAACAACAATGGCTATTTTCTGCCCAAAATCCTACCACCAGTTAGCTCCGGCTCTTTAGGGTATTCCTTGGCACCCTTCTGCTCGGTTAGTCATACACCCTTTTGCCGCCACATGGAGTTTCCTCTCTATTAAGGGGGCTCAGTGAGACAAAAGTCTTGGTACTGTGTCTTCTGTCCACAGTGCAGGAGGAAAGAGAGCGAGGTGACCACTGTTTCACTGTCTGCTCTCTCCCTGCTGGTGGCTTCTTTTTCGCCTCCGCCTCAGACTGTGAACCTAAAGCCATCAATCGCTAAGCGCACACACTGATGGTCTGTACCACAGTAATCCATTGTGTGATGAGGGCTTAAGAGAGAAGTTGGCTTTTAAGTTGCTCCCTGCTGAAACAGCGCCTTCGAATAAGTCCGCTGGCAACGGTTAGTGGCATGCGTCATTGTCAGAAGTGTTGGCAGCACGGCTTGAAAGTAACACCCGCCAACCTGCCAAATGCAGGCAAAAATTGGCTGCGGTGGGTAACTGTCAGTTCTTCCCACCACTTTGGCAGCCAGATTTTCTGATCTAGTGACTGTATGAAAAATATCTTTGCAGTTTTCCAAAGCCTCTACTATACTGATGCTTTGATTGGTGCATGCTGTAATGTGGCTCAAATATCACTGGTCCTCTCTCACATCTTCAGGTCAGATTAAGCAAAGGTGATGCTAGATGATTAAATATGAACAAACCACAAGAAAAAAATATCACAAGAAAACATGATGTCTTGTGAAGACTGACAGATTGGCACGGAGTTTAAGTGAAAGACAAATTCTTCCGCTGCCGGGATGAGTAACCTCGAGTGGCTTCAAATACTTAGGCAGCATAAAATAGTCAATTAAAGTGATCTGATGCAAATAAAACACATACTCTAATCAAACTCACTAATCAAGTTACTTTCTCTCCAATCCTTTGATCATATTGGAAGAAAAAAGACAGAGAAAATTCTGACTTGCTGGTAACTCTGAAATCCATCTGCCATATTTACTTGCAGAAATTTTAATTTCAGTCTGTGGTTGGCAGCGATGTGAGCAAAGCTGTTGGAGGGTAAAATCTGAGTGAACAAACTTTACCGAAGCCTTAAATTCTAGTCACATGAATATGTGTGAAGTAGGGCTCGTTAGTACACCAATAGTATAGCGATACCGGGACATGAGACTAGATATTGTCTGGTATTTTGGATATTGTAATAGCATGATATTCTTTCATTCATGTAAACCTTTATTTAGACACACACTGAGGGCTGATCCCCATTCTCTGTGGTGCCGAGATCCACACAAAGTGAGACAGTTAAATAAAATCAAGGGATATGGCATGAGTGTTGTTTTTTCTGGGTTTAAAGTCTGCAGTACAGTAAAGGGATGCAACTTTTTGCAAATGAGCAGTTCTATTATTTATCTCTACCTGCTTGGTCATAATATGCACATTAATAATAATTACCAAAAATCTCTTGCATGTAATTATCTCATGAAAGCGCAAAAAAATCATCACTACAATATTGCCAATTCTGCAATTATTGATATTTGATTTTGTCAGTATTGTCCAGTCCTAATGTGAAGTCATTTCCACAGTCTTGATGGAAATCTTTCTATGCAGTCACACAATAAATACAACTAATACGAGTCTCAGGCCACTTTCTTAGTTGCCGTGGGGAAATGCATATCTACTAAAGCACACTCATCTGCAGCCAGGAAATCACTTGTTTGGTAACGACGACTGCAGAACAGCTGTCTTTATTGCAGAGTGGTACACCCTGGTGGTATTTTAAAATCTGAGGCAACAGATGCAGTGCTTTGTCTTTCACATGGCTTATTTTACACTGAGGGCTAGAAATTATCGGTTCATAGTAGTCAGCGGTTCATAATTTTTACTGAGACAAAACACTTCTTTCTCATAAGAATCATCAAAGATTTGCAGAGCATGTAACTGTGTGTTTTATCTTATCTTATTCATCTTAATTAGTAATTAAACTGTTGATTAGAGTATGTCCGTACCTTTTATTATCAATGTATTTCTTCTAATACTTTACTGAACAATTGTACATTACTCAAGCATAGGTTTAGTGTTACTTATGTGCTAACTTTTGGATTATTTCCTTGGCACCATTGAAAATGAGGATTAAATAAAAGTTAAAAATGAAATATTTCGTCTTCACAGTCCAATTCTGTAATGATTCCTTTATCCATTGCATTTTAATGAATATGTGACATTCATAGACTTTTTATAGTGCCCCATAAATAGTAAGTCTGCATTAATTTTATTTAAAACTGTGGCTAATCCTAAAAAAGAGTGAAGAAGCTTAATTCTTCACACCATGTTGTTTAACTACTGTGTTACTTATACTAAAGCTGTATACACATCACATGAGTGAACCGCGTTTGTGTGTGTGTCCTGATGCGGTAAGCCAGAAAGGAGTGTGTTCAGTTCTGCACTTCACTGGAGCAGGTTCCTTACAGCACGATATGCTTGTGGCAGAGAAGCAACAAAGAGGACAAATGAGACTCTTTATTGACATGCAGAAACACTTCCAGGCTCTTCTATCTTGCGTTTGCCATGCTCGCTCTGCTGCAGTGTACCTCAGCTACAGGGAAAAGTGCTCCCATGCTGCAGAGGATTAAACTGAACACTCTGCCGCCTGAGCTTCACTAAGCCTCACAGTCACTCACACAGCAGACCAGGAGAAATTGAAGAACAGGACGATTTAATAGCGAGCTAAAACTGCACATATTGCTCTACCTTTAAAAAAAAAAAAAAAAGAAAAGAAAAGAAAAGGACAAGCGAGAGGGGGCACTTTTCAGCACCCACTAATCAAAGCCTCAGTGCTGGAGGAGCTTTGTGCTCACGCAGATCCTAGATGAGAAAACCTCACCCAGACACTTACCCACCAAATCCGTGTTTTATCCACAATTGGCTTGGTTGGCAGGTGTTCATTTAAAGCCCCTTTTTACATCATTTGTATACACCAGAATAGTGTTGTCGACAATACTTCAAATCCACAACAGTGCACGTTCTGCACTTCAGGTCTGCGGCTATTCATTGTGGTTTCACAAAATGATCCAAATCTACCTGAACAAATTAGGAAATCCACATCAGAGGAAATCACCTAAGCGTAGTAAACAGTGTTAGAACTGAATATAGTTGGAGGCAGTTGTTTTTCAGTCTTTTTTCTTTCTTTCTTCCTTTGTTACTGATGTTGCAGATAAAAAATGGGGTAATTTTATATTTCAGTACAACATGAAACTGGCAGTTTCAGATGGCAGAAAGTTTCTCCTTGTCTTATTAACAGAAGGCATGAATGAATGAGTGTGGTGCAGTTACACCAACAGTGGAGGCAAGAATTTATTCATTAAAATACCCAGATGATGCAAACATATTGTACTTAATATAACATGTTGACAAATTTCCTCAGGAATCTGCAAAAGGAGGCGGAAAGAAAAGAGAGCGGGTTGCGAGTGAGGTTGGAGAGTCAACTCCCAAACCGAGCAAGAAGCTGATGAAATCTGCAGAGAAACCCTCAAAGAAAGACACAGCTCCCAAAGACGACTTCAAACCCTTCGACTATCATCAGTCAGACTTTAAAGTCTTCGCTGGTATGCAAACACACATTTGTCAAATCATACCTTTGTTGTATTCTGTGTAAGAGCTATTGTAGATTATGCAAATTAATTAAAATTAGAGACCTGTTTTTTTTTGTTTGTTTGTTTGTTTGTTTGTTTGTTTGTTTGTTTTAAACAGGTGCCAAATCAAAGGACAGCACACAATTTGATCCCAACAGACAAGCCTATGATCCATCGAAAAAGGTATTGCTTTCTTCATTTTGTTTTAATTTTTCCATAACTTGTGCTTAGAAAAAGATGTCACAACACAACACATCAGTATATTGACTTTTTCATTTCATTTGCATCTTTTTCGCCAGCACAAAAATCCCAAGGGGCCAAAATCCAATAGCTCTGCTGGAAACCGAAGTCTGTCCTACCTGGCTGGGAAATCTGACAGGTAAAAATATTGCTGTTTTGCATCAAATTAGTGTGAGGTTGTTTGCCTTTGGAGATCTAGAGATTTAGTTATATCCATGTAAGCTGACTTTGTTGCCTTTTTATTTTCTACAGAGGATTCAGACATAACTGGCCCAAAAGATAGACCTGCTCTTCAGTTACTTCAGTTATGTTTGTAACTTTTTTTCTTTAAACATTTTTGTCACTTCCTGTTCTCCACAAAAATGAAATTCAGTATTTATTGAGTTTCAATTTTTTTTCTTTTCTTTTTTTTTTTTTTTCTTTTGTGGAACAATATATCCTGTAAATACCTGGAAAACCCTCTTATTAAAATGAGTTTTAGAGGAAAACATTCCTGATGTTGTGTTGTGTATTTCTTTATCAAAACAGAAAAGCATTCCTTCACTTTGAGAGCAGAGAGCAGTTTTTCTTTTTAACATGCAAAGTTTCTGAGATGTTTAGCTTGAGACCAGTAATGACCACTTGCGAAACTGATTTCAAGGATGTTTTTCCCCCTAGTTTACAAATCTAGACCTGCATAATGGCTTAATGACAAAATGAAAAGTAAAAAATAAAGTGGCCTTACGTCAGTATTTCAGCCTGTCAGATTGGGCAGCTAAATATGGCAGTAATGGTATAAAGTTTTGGGAGTGCTACCACTGCCTGATAGGTGCAACTGTTCTTCGTGTTACACTTCTTTACAGCCGTGCTGGTGAGTCATTTTTAGTCACTGGTGCTATCTTATCTGTGACAAAAAACCTGCTTCCAGAGTTTTTGGCTGTATAGTTATAAAGTTAAGATGGCAAAGTGCAAATAGTTGTGATCTCTGCTGAAATAACTTTTATGTTGCCTTCACAAACCTGGAAACTTTGTTATTTAGCTCAAACGAAGTAAATTCATGTATGGCCGGATCTAGCCAATACATCACTTAACAAACTGTCTCTTGGTCATCGTGTGAGGCCAAACAATCCAGCGAAAACATGAGCAGCTTTCATTTCGCATTGAAAAAAGACAAAAAGCAAGATATTTGCACTTGGCATGACCTAAAGGTGAAATGCCAAACAGTCTCTTTGGTACCAGCAGGTTGCTTTCTATCCACCAAAAGTATTTTTTCACCATCTTGACCTCCACAAACCAACAAGGAGAAGAAATGGAGCTGTGATGCATGCTCAGTTTACTGACTCCATGTTACATAATTTTGGGTTAATAAAGACCTTCAAGCCTTCAAATATTCAAATGGCTTGCTCTTACTGCCACTTGGGGTGAAAAGTGTCTCGTCGCCTGATGCAGCTTTAACTTATGCTAAATCATTCATGAAGGTCTACAAACTTCCTTGACTCTCAAGAAGACCCCAGGGTGTTGAAATGTTTGTCCGTTTGCACCAGTAAAGGCTAAGTATTGGTTATTATCCTCCTTCTGCAAAACACCATTTGAATTCTATAATTCTGTGCTTGAAAAACAGTTTTGAGAAATTTTCTCACCACCTTTCTGTGCAATACTGGATCAGACATGACTTTATTCACCCATGCAGTAAATACACAAAGTTCTCTTGATAGCTAAGGTACAAAATGACAGAGGTCTCATGTCATAAATACTGACACATGAAGTAAACATGGACAGACAGGGCCTCAACATAGGGCAAAACTGCACTTCCAAGCTCTTTCTGTGATGCAAAAAGTGGTGATCTCGACTGAAATAACTTTTACTGTGCTTTCACAAGCCTGGCAGCCTTTCTTATTTAGATTCTGCAAATGAAAGCTGCCTCAACAGTTCATGCAAGCCATGGTGACATGAGGCATTCTAGCTCATCCAGCAGCAATATGTCCTCATGGCATACAAGGAACCCCAAACAAGAACCATTACAGCAAGATGGATTAATAGGGAAGAAAATGAATGGCTTGTTAAAGTCCTGTACCAGTGTTACCACATTCACTGTGTGTATATTAAACTGTACTTGTCCCTCTCTAACCATCAGGTAATCATGACCTGAAACAGAATGAAACAATTCCAGGCTCCAGCAGCCAGACTCCAGACTCCATTATCTTCATTCACTCCCGTCATTCTCTCAGATATCCTTACCCACCCAGGTTCATTTGCAATTCCCTACTGTACAGCCAGCACTCCATCTAGTGGACAATATTTAAGATGGTGACTAAAGAGGGAATTCAAAGCTGTACATTTGGAGACCTCACTGTTGCATGGCAGGATAAAAATCCCAGGGGTTAAAGTCAATTCCATTTACTCATCTTACTGTAAATGTGTAGCTTTTTGTGTACCTGTACTTTTGAGTATTTTTTAAAGTCAGTAATTTTACCTAAGTACATGTATATATTTTTCTTAAGCATTGTACCTACCTACAGTTTAAAGCACATTTTGTCAGTTCTGCATAAAAAATACCAGAAACTGGACCTGCATGAGCTGACACATTGTGGATCACTCCACAATAAACAGTCGGTCAGCAGATAAGAGAAGAAGAATCTGGCTTTATTTTGTTGGTGTGCTTTTTTGTCATTTCCAGTTAAAAGAATCTACTTTGTGTTCTTGTCCGTTTAGATTAGACCTTTTTCCACAGGAGCCACTTTGACATGAACTAGCAGGGTAAGTGTCACGTTACCAGTGACATTAATTAATGCTCTGTTCCATTTAGGTCAGAACATAACCTTAATTAATGTCATTAATAACACCAGTGCTGCTCTGTTATTAAATGGTAAAAGGGTGCAATGGGAAAGATCACATCTGACAAAGTTATTCTTCTGAAAAAGTAACTTTGAGTACATTTTAAATTAGTTACTTTTACTTAAGTCGATTTTTTTGTGTATACTTGTACTTCAATATCAGCAAAGTAACAATATTTCTAGTAACAATTTCTTAGACTCTCAGTGCCCGTGGAGGGACAGGCACTCCATGGTGCTGTGGCAGAGGGTCGGGCTGCTGTTTGGGAAAGGCTTGGAATTTGGACGAGTCTGGAAATGCCTGTGAATTTCCCTCCAGCTCATTACTGAACCATTTGTGGTTCTGCACAGTAACACGGCCGGTCCTGGTCTCCATCAAGTGCATTCCACTTAAATGAAAGTGATGTTTTGAACAGAGGTGGGGAAAAAGTACTTGAATCCTTCCTTTAGGTAATGATAGCAATAGCATAGAGGAAAACACTCCAATAGAAGTCAAGCAATCCACTTTTTAAAGTGGAGGCAAGTGACAGTTAATAAGAAATAGTAAATCTAATCACCCCATAAAGGTTACTGTTTCTTTTTTTAGGATTTTATTAGTTTTTCATGTTTGCATGTAAAACATTCTGCAAAGTAATTACTAGAGTAAAAAGAATTTCACTCTGAAAGTGGAGTAAAGTGTTTTATTTACAGAAGCAGTCAAAAGTTCAGATACATCTTCTCATTCAATAGATTTTCTTTATTTTCAGTATTTTCTAGATTGTACTGTAGATTAATACTGAGGAAATCAAGACTATAAAAGAATACATATGGAATTATGTAGAAAACAAAAAAGTGTGAAAGAAACCAGAATATGTATTAATAATAAAAAACAAAGAAACAACATTGAATGAGAAGGTGTGTCCAAACTTTTGACTTATACTGTACTGGCTGTACAGTTTCATACTTCCTTGAAACTTGCCCTTACTGTTGCCTTTTTTTATTATTATTTATTGTTTGTTTTTTTCTTCATATTTCATGATTTTTTCCTAATTTAATGGAGGGGGTAAACACAAATTGATACGATGATTGTATGTCCTGTACACATTTTTTATGCATCTGTGTTTCTTTGCAGTCTATTTGACCTGTGACTTTTTTCTGTATAAAACATATTACACAGATTTGTTTTTAGTTGTTTTGGATGGCACTAATGAACTATAACATGTCATCTGTGACTGTCAAAAAGCCACCCTGTGTTTTAGGACCCCAACCAAACATAACCATAGATTGTGTAAAATCACCACACCTATAGAAGTACCAGAACCACGCATAGTTAATGTGACACTGGGGAGGGAAAAACATGAATCCCATGAGAACTCTGAGTGAGGGGTGTTATGTTTTATTTAAAGGTATACAGTTGTGAAAAAAATTAGGACACCCCATCAAATCTTCACTTCTTTATTAAGAAATGTAAACATAAATTTCTGATCCTGTTTGTATTTGTATCTGTAGCTTGAGGTGATGTAATTGCAGGTAAACAACAAAAATTAGCCTTGTTTTACTTATTAAATAAAACAAGTCAACAAAAATGCATTTTCCAACTGAGGACAAAATTAGTACACCCCATGCCCTAATAGCGAGTGTCTCCTCCGTTGGCTGAAATAACATCAGTGTTGCCATCTACTAGTCTCTGACATCGGCTGGAGGAAAGTTTCCCCCACTCCTCAGTGCTCCTTTGGTGGATTTACTAATATGTTTTGGGTCATTGTCATGCTGCAGGGTCCAATTCTGCTTCAGCTTCAGATGTTCCTCAAGCCCCCTCTGATATACTGACATACTCATGGTGCACTCATGCTGGCCAGGTCCTGCTGCAGCAAAGCATCCCCAAACCATGACACTTCCACCTCCATGCTTCACAGTTGGTGTGAGTTTTTTTTTTTTTTTTTTTTTTTTTCTGCCGGAAAGCTGCATTTGGTTTATAACAGCCTGTTCTTATTGTGCCCAAATAATTCAGTTTTAGACTCGTCTGTCCAAAGCACATTACTCCAGCGGTCCTGGCCCCTGTCTATGTGTTCCTTGTTCCGTGTTAAAGCTGTTTTGTGTCCGCAGAGCTGCCCCTGGTCAAACTGGGGCCCTAAACTGGGTCTCTTCATCTGCACCGTGATTGGTCAGATGATGACTGTCAATCATTACAGCGACTCGTGCGGTAGATGATTGACATCAACTGATTTGACTTGGCGCGTGCGGGCCTCCCGAACGCATTTGCGCTTGAGGCCCCCAAAGCAACATGAGGCCGTGCTTACAACGCGTGCTCTGCGGCCCGGTGTGTCAGCGCTGGGCACGAGGAGTGGGCGCTGCAGGCTGCACATCTCTTTCGTCCATAGACGGCCTGAGCTCCCGGCGTTGTGATTGGTCGGTAGCTAGGGAGGTGGGCGGGTGCGTGTGTATTTCGGTGGCCCTAGTTGCCGTGGAAACGTGAGAGCCTGTTGTTGCAGAAGCGAATTTCCATTGACGTGAGTGAAACATCCGTGTCAAATGTCAGGGAACAGTGTTGACTTGATAACCGGAGGAAAACATCTTCTTGAGCTTCTGTAATTTGCACGTGGGACACCAGCGGTGCGCGGGTGCGGTTTCTCTCTCTCTAGGCGGTCCAGGTGTTCACGGGCCGGTCCCAGCACGTCCGGCCTGCCGCATGCACACGCTGCGGACCGTGTGGATCACTTCCACGTGGGTTTCCCAGACTCAGGAACAAGGGAGGTCTTTAGTGGCTGTGTGGAGTCAAACAAACTATACGAAAGCGCAAATCCCCCACCCCCATTGGTTTGCAGGCTATTAAACGTCATCTCTTTTAAGAGGATACGAAGCATCAAGTGTGGGTGTCAGCAAACGCCAAAGTGTCACATCTTGCCCTGCTCACTGCCACTGTTGCAAACACGTTCACGTTATTCTGGTTGTGACTAGCAGTCATGGACAGTATAAAAGAGGGATGGTTCACGGAGAAATGTACACTGTGGCCGGGACAAGCGATGAGTCTCCAGGTGGAAGAGCTCCTGTACCACCAGAAATCTAAATTTCAAGATGTTATGGTTTTTAAGAGGTGAGTTAGTGCTTCGGCTAGGAAACTGGGCTAGCTAACGGGCTATGCTAACTAACACTAATCCATAGCGTCTGCTAGCAATGAGCAACTTGACCCAAGTTTCTGCACCTGCTGCCGGTCAATTGTCCATTTGCCTCGTGTTTTTGCAAACGCATGGGCCCGGTAGCAGCATGTGTGTAGCCATATTGTCTCTGGGCTTGCTAAAGAAAAAGGTTAATGACAGGCTAAGAGTGGCTAACAGTGATGTACTAAACAGGCAGCAAACGCTGTCCTGCTAACAACACACTGATGTAGCCTGGTTAGCTACAATGCTCTCACACGCTGTCTGTTGTATGGTGTTGTGTGTATCTGACAGTAAAACCTATGGGAACGTCCTGGTGCTGGATGGAGTTATCCAGTGCACAGAGAGAGATGAGTTTTCCTACCAAGAGATGATCGCCAACCTCCCCCTGTGCAGCCACCCCTGCCCCAAGAAGGTACTCTTTTGACTGCCATGCTCACTGTGAGAGGATGCAAAAGTCAGATTCACTCTCCTGGCAGATATGAGTCATGATTTCATGTCCAGGCATGATGACTAACGCTTTTCCCAGGTCCTGATCATCGGTGGTGGAGATGGTGGTGTGTTGAGGGAAGTGGTGAAGCACCCGTTGGTTGAGTCAGTGGTTCAGTGTGAGATCGATGAGGTGAGCACAACTTTTCTCCAGAATCTAGAAGACCAGCTAATTGCACTTTGTGCCATTACTGACGGTGTGCAGTGGTTGTTCATTATGGCGGTGGTGGTGTTTGCTGTGTAGGACGTCATCACGGTGTCGAAGAAATACCTCCCAGGGATGGCCAAAGGGTTCTTCAGTCCCAAGCTCATTCTAAATGTGGGAGACGGCTTTGAATTCATGAAGCAGAACCAGGATGCCTTTGATGTCATTATAACCGATTCCTCAGACCCAGTCGGTGCGTCATCGGTCCCCACCAGTGGTTGTATTTTTATGTCTGTCGTAGTATAAGGTTTAATTCCGTGGTTCTGAGCTCTCTGTCTTTGCTACAGGCCCTGCTGAGAGTTTGTTCAAGGAGTCTTACTATCAGCTGATGAAGACAGCCTTGAGAAAGGGTGGGATTCTCTGTTGCCAAGGTAAATTTGCATCTGGGCACATTTTTAGCACCTGCAAACTGAACAAGTGTACAGCTGGAAATGTCTTAATTTCTAAGTCATGCTGTAAACTCCCAGGTGACGAGTGGAAAGAAAATGTGCTGCACAGAGTTATAATTTTCCTTTAGATTTCATTATCACTGCTGCAGAGTAACTGGCTAGAGTGACAACAAGTTGCTTTGTTCATTGATGTGAAAAGTTATTATCATAAGAAGACACTCGTATATTAATGTACACTATGTTCCAGCACTCAGGGCAGTGTCATTTCATCTAGTAATCAGTTAGTTTGCCCATTTGCTGGTAACTTGTCAGTGTGGTTGCTAGAGGTGTAAATGCAGTTTTTCAGCTAACTAGTCATGCAAAGTGAGGCTTTGCATGTAAATCAAGCTGGACCAGTCGCTGTTTGGAACATTACCATGCTGCCTCTCCCTGGCTGCATTTTCCACAGTTTACGTCTCTTGTATGAATCATATGGTACTGAAATGAGGTCAGCTGTTGCGTATGTTATTGATGACTGTGATATTCAAATTGTTGAATTGTTGGAAGACTGACTATTAATTCCAGTATGAATTCCATTGACTTTCATGAGAGTAAAGCTGTGCTGCTGACACCCCAGTAACCCCCTTTCAAGATGGCCAACAGTGCTTGTGTTTTACCAGACTCCTGAAATGTTGATGGCTTTTATTACACTAAAGGAACTGTTATGTTCTCAAGTCTGTCTCTCCCACCCACTTGAAGACAGAACAGTGCCAGAGAAGACTGGCAGGAAATTAACATGCCCTCTCTTGTACTCTACTGTCAATTTCCACAGGAGAGTGTCAATGGCTCCATTTGGAGCTGATAAAGGAAATGCGGACCTTCTGCAAGACCCTATTCCCTGTGGTGGACTATGCCTACTGCACCATCCCCACTTATCCCAGTGGCCAAATTGGCTTCATGCTCTGCAGTAAAAATGCCGTGAGTGTACTTGTCATTCTCCATTTGTCATCCGTCTCTCCTCTCATTGGTGGATTACCAATATTTGTCTGTGGCTTAACTTAAGACCTGTTTCACCATTTTCTAACATAATACCTTATCTGCCTCTCCCTGGTTCTTGTCACTGTCCATGAAATGTCTAACGTCACCCTTCCCTTTTGAATTAGGAAACAAATTTCCGGGAACCGGTGAGAGAACTGTCAAAAGATGAGGTCGAAAGAATGAACCTTAAATATTACAATCCAGAAGTCCACAAAGCCTCATTCATCCTCCCTGAGTTTGCAAGAAAGGTAAACTTGACTGTTAAAATTAGTAATCTATTGAAGTGCTTGACTCTGTATGCAACACACACACATGTAACTGCCAGCTGCTATCCGATAATTGCTGCATGTTGTATCTCTGACAGGTGCTTAGTGAAGCTTGAACGGTGACAACAGACCACCCTGCACATCCTTGACCTGGCTGTCTGACAATAGAAATCTTAACCTTGTTCCATAGCAGCTGCACCTCCTTAATACTCAAAACTGTCCAGGCCCACTGGAGAGAGGATCTGTTGAAGATTTTATGGGTGGGAGGAAGGGAGGGTGCTGGGTTGTACTGAGAAAGTGTTAATTCCTTCCAATGCTTCCCTCCTTTCAGTCTTATGTACTCCTTGTATGTATTTCATTCTCTTTTTTTTTTTTGCTTTTGGTTTTTCTTTTGTATAATTGTCAGTTGTCTTATATTCTGTCAGTCATCTATTGACCTCCTACGAAGAACAAATGGATGGGTTCGGCTGAGTGGAAAGGGCAACGCCATCACACCTGACCTTAGGCTAGGTCCACACTAAGCCAAGTAAACATGAAAACACTTTTATTTCCAGTGTTGCCCTTCCATTTGCATTTTACGCCCACAAAAACTGGGCTTTTCTGAAATGATTTTCAGCGTGTGTATGTTTAAAAATGCCTGTCTGGCGTTGTAGTGTGGATGCAGAAATCTGACCTTTATGAAAAGGCTAACAAAAAATTGTCAATGTGATCTTGGTAACCGTTTCATATCAAGCGTGCTTGGGCCATGCATATAGGCCCGCGCTGCTTGATGGGGAACCAGGGAAAATAGACCCTGAAAATGTTAGTGTGGTGTTGTGCAACATTAAAGTGGCCTTTCAAATTTATCCTGCTTAGTGTGGACATAGGCTTACTCTCAAAAGCCACCCACCATCAGAATAATTTAAGCATAGTGCACACATATATATTTGTAACATATTGCTACCTTTGACTAGTAACGGTTTTATTTCAGTTAATTCGCTCATAGGTAAACACAAACTTAGCCATCAGTTTTAATTGTACATCAACAGTACTAATGTGTCCTCTAAAACATGAGCCCAATAGTGCCTGAGATTGGATGTTTCATTGTTAAGAGAAACATTGCTCTGTGTCTCCATTACTGTGTACCAGGCGTATGTCAGAGTAGAAAGCTCAGGTCTCAAATATTGAGAAATTTTTCCCTTTAAAGTGTCTGTGGTTGTCACCCATTTAAAACAATAGGAATTAAGCTGGTGTTGTACATTGCCCTTCAAATAGGTATGGGAGACTGTACTGTTGCGGTATTAAAACTACTGTACCTAATATAGACTTCATAAATGTGTTATTGGAGTTTTATGATCTAATAAATGACTTTTTCCAAATTATTAGCAAATGTAATATGCAGTATACAGTATACTAGCAATAGCCTGTACGCTGAAGGATTACTGCTTGATGTCATGAAGTTTTTTCTGAATGGTTGCCCTTGTTTCTTTTTTTCTGTGAAGTTTCAGTGACACCCTGGCTTTGATGTTCTTTTTTTGTTTGTTTTTGAAGGGAATGGGTCCTGTTTGGAATTTATTATGACAATAGCTGTTGTAAAATACTGGAAATGAAATATTAATGGATCATCTATCAGTTGTAAATCAATGTTAAAACTATGTTGGGAAATAGTGTCTCACCTGAGCAGTGGAATCATGTTTTTATAAGAATATTGAAATGTAATAAATCAATGACATGAAATGAAAGTGTGAGTGGATTACTGCAGCTTGGTATTTTCTGAATAACACAAGACACTCAGCTCAGTCCACCCAGACTATATTTAAGTTTAGTCATGGTCCATTTATCTTCACTGCTGTTGTAGTGTCAGCAGTAGCACACGCTGTTTAAAACTGCTTGTGTCAGTGTATACTTTGGCTTGAGAATGTAATTCTTCACTCCGCGCTCCACAAAGATAGGCCTGGTAATAATAGGCTTTATTCATAATAATGTATATGCGAATCTAAATTGATGCCTTTAGGGAATACTTTGTTTTGTTTTTTTTTATTGCTTGACACACTGTCAGCTACAGAGCAGTGGAAACACCTGGGAATCGATAACTTGTTCAAAAACACTTTGACCCAAGACCCGTGTTGAATGATAGTCTGTCTATCTGCTAAACCAAACCCTGTCTCAGGCTCATAATATAGCCAATTCCTGCCTTGGAGCAACCTCTGTCAGTGCATCATGTCTTCTTAACCAAATGCAGTAATGTGTAATATCTTCCTAAAGTGCTGTTTCAGCCACTGATCACCTATTTATGAATGATGAAGCGCTGCTGCAAAGGTAGCATCATAAAAGCAAGCACATGTTTAAACCAGTGCAGGAGAAGCTGAATGTGTCCCAAGTGTGGTTTCAGTATTTAGGCACAAGATGGCATACTTTAATTTCTTATGTAATAGGCTTGTTGCATATCAAGGTGTCAGTGTGTGAGGAAATGTGTTTAATATGAATATATAATTCAAATTAACATTGTATGGGCAAAGAAAATACAACATATTGTAATCCAGGTCTCCATGGAGTATGAATGGCAAAGCGCTCCTCCTCATCCAATCGTAAGTCTTTGTGTTCTGCAACATGAAGCGTCACTGTTGCCCTCAGTTGCATCAACTCCAGTTATTGTTGTGTAAGACCTGAGTCCTCAGTGGTTTTCCACTGGATTGTGGTCAACCTTCAACATTTGCTATGGCTGTACTCTTGGGTGCACTACTCACCCTATAGAAGAGTAATTATAAATATTTAATTGGATCTTTTGTGTTTCAAGAATAATCACTGCTGCAGTCTTATGTGTTCCTGCGAGGTATTAAATTGTTATTGAAGTTACAGTTCAACAGCGTAGCCTTTTGCAGTTTAAGACTGGTTTACCCACATTTTCTTCAGTCAGCAAAAATGTTCAAGAGGTTTGTATGAACTAAAAATAAATAGTCTTTTGTGATCTGTTTAGAGAGCTGTCAAAGTGCTGCTCCAGGCTAGCTGATATGAAATAGAGGTAGGGAAAATGAAGACTTCCACGCACATTAATATGATTTGGGGGGACCTATGCCAGTCGTCATGCTTATGTTTTTCACTGTTTGAAGTCTCTTGCAGGGTAGGCTGCAGATACTTTTGAGGAGGCCAGTTGTTGTAAATTCTTCAAACACACTGCATCGCCAACATGTCCATTTCAACAGTCAGCTAATCTTTGGTTTGGCTCCGGGCCTCCTTCAGATCAGCAGTGTACAGAGAAAATACTCCAAAAACTCTGTTTTGAAGGCAAAGCGAATCCATTTGAACATGTGCTATCAACCAAGCCATACTGGAGTATATGTGTATTCCCTGCAGGTGGCAGAATCAACGTCACAACAGTAAATAACCACCACCATACTAATTGTTATATCTCAGTGGTATTTCCTGGAGGTTGAGGACAACAATTTAGGTCGTTTAATGCTAACTACATCTTTGCTTACACATTTTCCAAGAATGCATGACTTCCACTGCCAACAGATGTTAAATATACGTAATTTTGATGACTCAATTCACAAACACCCTATATGTTTTTCATTGCCATCATCTTTTCATGGAGACTAGCCTTCTAAAAAAAAAAAAAGATGCTTTGTTCTCCGTCATTGTCAGTCATTTTCAGTCGATGTTGGGGTCACATTAGCACTGTCCAGGGCAAACCTCCTCCTGTGTGCCTCAGATTATCCAATTTACTCATATCCCAAAAGGGCACTAGTAGCCTGATATAGCCTCTCAGCACCTGAATACAAACAGTCTAGTTTATTGTGTGAACGTAAGTTGCAGGCCTGGAACCGCACAACGTACATTTATATCCAATTAGAGTAACTGTGTTCTGCTGTTGGTGCTATGCAATAGCAGACATAAATCCTTTTTTTTTTTTTTTAAATCTAGTTTGAACAGCTTTTTCTCAAAAGTTAGTTTACCAAGCTATTTGATTTTCTACGTAGATAAATGCAGTTTAAGTTTCATTATGAGGACATGATTAGTTGAGGCAATTGTTTATTTCCCCAGAACTGCTTGTGATATCATTCCTCCACCAAAGACTATTGATTTTGTTTTTTAATCCAAAAGGTATTCAGTCACAGTGCCCTTGTTAATTTAATCTAAAGTAAGATGAATTATATGTCTAGCACCAATACACTAAAGGCTTTTTGTTTTAACAAAATAACAACACCCTGGTTCACTCTAGCAGCTTTACGATGTGCCTCACATGTACCAAGTCATGTTGGGTGTCAGACCGTTCAATAGTAATCTCCAAGTGTAAGAAGGGCACATGGAGTCAAAGTGACAGGAATCAGATTTTGACACAGTTAAAGAGCTGAACACTGGGATGTCTTGGTTCTTAAAGTGCAGTCAGTCCATGTCCTTGTTTCATTTTTCCTTTTGGAAAGGCTTGCTGATAGCCACTGCAGGGACATGTGACCTTTTTATTTCAGTCTTCAGGTAGTCTTGTGGTGTATTATACAATTGATGAGTCCTGGATTTGTCTGTCACTCGCTTGGAGGTGGTCTCATCCACAGTTTGACACTGTCTGTCGTATGACTGCCAATATATTAGTTTGATATTGATGTCAGAGGCAGTTTTTAGTCCAGTGACGTAGTTGTTTACTGCAGATGTTCTCTTTGGTGAATCACATGAGCACAGCACCTTGCAATTTGTCAAACAGGTTAACTGTTCAATGCCTCCTTTTGTTTTGTCTTGACCCCTCTATCTCACCCCAGCCCCCCACCCCTATCACCATCCACACACACACACATCCACACACATCCCACCACCCTCCGTCATACACCCACCACCCTCCTCTACGTCAGCGGCAGACAGGGGGAGAGGGCTATAAAAGAGTGGGGGACTTTGGAGGTAGAGCAGAAGAAACACCAGTGGCTTCTAAATCTAGTGGCGGCACATGATCGAGGATCCACAAACTGCACTGCACTTTCTCCACCACTCTTCCTCGGCATCTCTGATCAGTCTGAGGACTCGGGCTCTCTCACATTCTCACATCCACTCTCACACACTCCTACTCTCACTGTCTCTGTGAGCCTCCTGCTCCGGTGACTAGCTCTGGTCCGTCCCCTGCACTCCTGTCACAGCATGCAGCTCCTCGTGGTGTTAGCAGCTCTCATGGGGGTTCTGTTCAGTGTTAGAGCAGCCGCCGTGCTTCCTGTGGAGGATAGAAGCCCCATCCATGCAAACTGGGTGAGCATCAAAAATTAAAACAGAATTTTACATTGCTTTTTTTGCAGTTATTTTAGTTGGTTCATGAGAAATGTCCCTTTTGATAAATTTGTCCAGTTCTTTTTGATTGATTAGTCACATTTGTCCCTTTGCATGAAAAAACAGCTTAATTTATAATTAAAGTTATTGTATAATTATAATTTTGAATGAAATAACAGAATTTAAATTTAAGATTCCTGGTTAAATCAACAAAAAGTATCTTAACTGGAATATGTGTGGAATTGGAAACTGAAGATTGGAGAATTAATGTATTTTAAAAGAGATAATAATCAAATTGATCATCTACTTAATTCATACCATCTTAAATGGGCAACAATGTAACATTTTAAAAGTGAAAATTTTATTTTGGCCTGAGCTGCTCAGTAAGATATTTCATTTATACTTGATGAATAGCTTTCTGTTCCTTTCTGTGTCTTGTTCTGCAGGAACTGAGCAAAGAGCGCAAGGAGCTGATCCTGAAGCTGGTGTCTGGCTTGTTGGACGGGGCTCTGGACTCCAACATGCTGCCGGGGGAAGCGTCACCTGTGGATCTAGAGGAGCCACTGGAGTCTCGGCTGGAAGAGAGGGCAGTCTATAACAGGCTATCACTGCCTCAACGCGACCGCAAAGCCCCCTGCAAAAACTTCTTCTGGAAAACGTTCACCTCCTGCTAACAGTGCCAAAAGCGTCCAGCTCCAGCTGCCCACCGTATCCCCGTCCTGCCCCAACTCGACCAGGCTCAATATGAGCTTTAGTAGACCTCAGCTGTACATATCATCCACACCTGTCACACACACAGCTTCAATGGACTTCACTCAGACAGTCTGTTTGAATATTGATGATTTATTTATGTATTTATGTATACAATGTATGTATTTATGTATGTAATTTATTTCAGGGTCAATAATAAAGCATGGATCTAATATTTGAGACGGTGGTAAGAGTTACTTGTTTTTATTGCACGCACCATCAGTGTAACGATTAGAGTGCTACAAACTGTAAATTTTACAAGATGATATTTTCCATCAGCTTCTTAGATATGTCCAGTGTAAATTGAGTTTCTCAGCTTTCATGCATAAATTATGGCTGTGTTTTCATTACGGCTTAAAACCAAATTTATTATGGCAATACTGAGAAAATATGGGGTTGGAAGGCAACAGTAGGAATATAATTCTTACTTCCAGTCCCAAAATCAGGTGGTAGGCTAGCTGTAAATGGCACAATTATGTTACAGACACAATCTGTCAGACCCATTGCATCACCTGTCACCCTGCATCATTGTTTTATTTTACTGTATTATTTTCTTCAGTAGTGCTCTTGAGGATCAATCACAAGAGGCAGTTCATGATGTGGGCGTTGTGCTTTGCTGCATTCTGAGTTTTCTGCCTTAAAATTGCATTTCCATTTTAGAATCAGAACTGAGGTGAAAACTGTCGCTCCTTGGACTGCACCTAACAGATATTATGCCAGTGATGGAAAAAATAAATACAAAAAAAAAAAAAAAAAAAAAAAAACTATGAGGAGACAGTGCCATAAAATGGATGTTTAAACAGGTATCAAATATTTATCCATGAAAAAATGAACTCAGTTTTAAACTTAAATTGAAAAGTCATGTAGTGCATGAGTTATAAAAGTCTATAAGGCAAATTGGTTTTGAAATGCAAAGGATTCAACCTCTGTAGTTTTATGAGTTCTCAGACAGTGAACCTCATTAATTCATAGTCACAGGTTGAGGAACATGCTTCAGTGAGTTACTACAGGTCATTAAATATGTCAGTAAGGGTAGGAAAGTGAGTAAATCAGGTACTTCCCCCATATGCACTCTACAAAGCTATTATCCATGGCAATGTTAGTTACGTGTAGTCTATATACACCGTCTGCTGTACTTGTTCGAAACAGCAGATTGTCTCAGCATGGGTGATAAAACATACCACTGAGATTTTTTTTTTCCCATGGGGAGAAGTACAAAGATCACGGTGTCAGTCACGATAGCATGTTACTTTAAGGGGTGATATGAATCTGCATTGGAATTATCTTGTATTGAGCACTGTTAGGTAGTTAAAACACAGCGGCTACTCAGAGAGAAAGGGCATCTGTTCATTTTGAGATAATGAACTGTTCCCTGTGTGACCCCACTAGCGTGCTTTTCGATTCTCGCAGCAAACAGGAGACTGCGTCGGGTACCGGGGGCTTGATGCTCTATCCGTCACACAACAATTACCACATGTTCTCATAGCCCTCCTGGCAGAGTAGATGCTGGCCACAACCAAAGATCGAATTTCAAGCCACAGCTCACAGTAGTGAACTGATGGATTTCATGAGCTAAATTACATGCTGTTGTAATTACAATCCTGCCACTGATGTATCATGGAAATGTTGAGTTGAAAATATAATCTGCTGTATCAGCCAGTTTGGAAGAGGGGGTGTTTCAGCCTAGGAACCCCAACGGTTTAAGTGAAAAGTCTAAAATTGATGGCATGTAACTGAGCATCATAGCAGAGAGTACAGCCCTTTCACATCACTCATATGAGCACTTTCGGTGGACCATGGCCTATGCTAGATTATAAATAATGTATCACAAAATGTACGAACATGTAATCTATACAAAGTCATCATGACTTCATTAGAATTTTGTTTTGCATGAGCACTGAGTGTTAAAGAAACAATGAGAGAAATGTTTCATTCTTATGCAGGTTTTATCAATTACATCAAGAATCCTGAGCCCTGCAGTGTCGATCACTAATGAGCTATTTCTAGTCTGAATGGACAGCAAGAATCTGCCACTCTCCCAAATTTAAGAATTTAACAAAACAGCAATCTGACTGTTGAATTAGTCAGTGTAATGTGATAATCTACCTTATTTAATAAAGACCCTCTGACACAGAGAGGTCAGAGCACAGGGCCAGCAGCGGAGCAGCGCTTGTATGGTTGAGTATCGACATGTTTTTTAGAAATTCACACTTGAATATTCTAATTACATATAGATCACTCCTGTTTGAAAACATGGGCTGGTTTACAAAGTTGCATTTCTGGTGCTGTTTGGTTGTTAGATGCCATATTCTCGTTTTTCTGCAGCTATCAAACCAAAGGTTAATCCACTGTCATCACTAAGAGATATTCTCCGTAAAGCTACAATGGTGTTGAATGGGAAAAAAAAAAAACATTCAGTGATCTAAAATAGAAATATCAGCTGTGAGGTTTCAAAGTCAACCCTTAAAAGTTAAAGATCAAAGGCTTTATTGTACACTCGGTGATTCGCAGTAATGTTAAACATAAAGGGTGAAATCCAGCATTGTTAAGGGAGAGCTCACTTCTTCCTCTCATTGCACTTCATTAGAGCTGCAGCTGCTCTGGGCGTGTGTCACGTTTGACAAGTTTACCAACCGAAAAACAGAATTCTTTTTGGTGAACTCCTGTTTTTAAAGAGTGTTTTTGAGGGTGTGATTCAGGATAGAATATTCTTTTAAAAACCTGTTGGTGGGTGAATACTAGCCTTCCTCCTCTTCAATCTGCCACCCTGTTGCCAAAAAAAAAAGAGAGAAGCATTCGAATTACCACCATTTTTCACACCTCTACAGTATAAAATGTTTCTATTTTACATTTCTGCAAACCAACAAATGTGATGAAATGTCAATGTTTATGAACCAAAAACACTTTGAATATGAACATGTACACATAAAGCCAATATGCTGTTTCCTGAATCAGCATCATGTGACGGTTAACGAACATGAGCTTACATTAACCCATTAGCTACTTTAGCCACTTTTGATTACTCTGATAGCTTCATTAGCCACAAAAATGAATTGGCTGAGGTTAGGAAAGGGTCATGGTTAAGGTTGGGAAAATGATAATCATGGTTAAAGATCAGGAAAAAGGTCATGATTCCATTACAAATCATTAGCCAACATGGGACTTGAACCCCAGCAGCAAAGTCCTGTTGATTGTGCCATCCACCAGCCCACCTCCCTCCTAACTCACATGTATACTACGTCACAAAGCTTGAAAATGTGACATTTCGGCGTCTCATTGGTTTGCAGAAGTTGCCATATTTTTTCCTGGTGACTGGGCTGTGACTAAAGACATAACCAGTGGTCCAAGGGTAGGGAGTGGCTTGGTAGATGGTTGCACAAATACTGCCAGGTCTAATTTTGCACAAGCTCCTCAGCATGGGGGGTTGGAGGTAAATAAAAGAAGAGGAATAGAACAGAGCAAAGACACAGACAGTTCATTATGTTGGTGTTGCGTCTGTATGTAAAGTATAAATTGTCAATAAAGCAATGTAAGTCTGCGTGACAGATGGATATGATAGTGGGTGAGCATGCTGGGAGGTTCGTATGGCTACTTCCAGGGGGCTGGGCATGCTGCTGTGCAGTTGGCTCCTTATCTATCATCTGTAAGCGTACATGAGAGTGCACTGAGACATGCTTTTGTCAAGAAAGATACTGTATATATGTGTCTATAATTAAGCTACATGTGTTTATAGAAGAGAATGCCATATTAATGCTCACCTCCATGTGTTTATCAATAGGGATGTGCTATAAATCACCTCATAGCCTTATTAGACACATAAGCAGAGCAACCTAGAATGCATTTTGCTTAATAATGCAAACTTGTCACTCATCATTTGAGGCATTCCCCATTCCATCTGCTGCTGAGGAGACACATGATCTCCAGCTAGTTGCATAAAATGAGAATGCAATTCAAACAATTTTTTAGTTAGAGCTGTTATAGACAACTGATAATACTTGTTGCATAGTAGTTACACTGAGAGAGATTTACATAGCCAGATACACTCTGAACTGTGATGCGTAAGGCTTAGATCAGCCTTAACATGTATGCAACTAGTCCCTGGTTTATACCCTCTCTGGCCCTTCCAGCCAGCAATAATTCAGTATCATGCCACTTATTTAGCAGCACTGTCACTGGATTATTGTCTGGTTAAAGCAGATTTGGAAACGTATGTGAATTCAGAAATAACCTATACTGCATGAGCCGCCAAACAACATGGAAACCTAATATAGGAAAAGGATGATGGAAGCTTCATTTAGGTGCCATAAACGCATCACTGTCACTCATGTGGGTTATATCATCCCTTCAGCTGTTTTTTTAGACGACAGAGTGAATAAGAGACAATGGCTTGCAGGTAAGCTTGTTTCTCAGGTGATAAGACACAACTTAAAGTAACTTCATGAGACTGACTGAATTAAAAATGGGATACTGAGAGTTATGAGGGGTTACAGATACAACGTTTATTATCATTGTGCACATGCACAATACAGTTGGAGAGTAAAAGACACCCTCAAAAATCCACTGCCATTTACTGTTATGTTGTGCATGTACAAGACAATGCAAAATCACTTGAAAATACCACTTGAAGATTAGTTATAGTTCCATGAATTTCAAACTCACATTTCAAAGCCTTGTAATTATATGCTTTCTGCAGTGGTTGGGAACTGAGCTCTGTCTTTCCCTTTAATGGTTCTGAACAGACAAAGGCCCCAAGCACAGATTTGATTACAGCTCATCACACTGTTAATTTCATTCTTATTTGCTGAAAAAAAGAAACATGTTTGAATGAGGTTTACAACTTGTGGGAGAACATCTAGATTATGTTATGCAAGAGTAAACTGATTAATGGAAACAAAATGTTTGACTCAAAATGATTTCTTTTCCAAATCAAAGAGCAATGCCCGATATCAATCAGCATCCCTGTGGCTGAAATTATAAACACAAAACAATTTGATGACAGAGAAGGTGCTGTCCACTCCTCACTTCTTGCCCCTGAGCTCAAATGAGCATGCAGAGGAGCAACATCAAAGCTGATGCCTGCAACCAAAGCATTTTATTGGCTTTCCTTTTGATCTGAAGGAGGGGGAAAAGGAGTGCTCTGGCCTAACTGTGTAATTCAAATTTAAATGTGACTTCATGTGTGCCCGTATTTAAAAAAAATAAAAATAAAATAATAACAAAGAAATAGGTTTTGTTGATTTTCCTCATAGGATGGAAAAAAACAACTTCAAAGTGAACCCACCATGGCAACATAAATGGAGAAAATAGTTGTAAACTTCAGGGGACGTGACTATACATGGTGTGAATCAAATTAGCTGTCCATCATTACTGTGACAGATTCCTGGTTTTATGTTTTGTGGCATTACGTCATGTTATACGTTTTTAACTCTCAAACTGTGCCAAAAAAGGTGATGGAGTAAATCAACTGGAAAATGATTAATTGAATTTCATCAATTCTAATTAACTATATCAGATTCAGAAATATGATCACCACTACAAAAACCTCCATCTTAAATAGTCATTTAGTCTCAATTTCAATCTTAAGAGCTTCTTCTTTTTTAAAGCAAGTGAAGAAATTTACCAGTGGAATGAGGTAATCTCCCTCGTTAAAGGATTTTTTTTGAAGAAGAAGAAGAAGAAGAAGTATTAATATGTTGAAACAAGGCAAAAGAAGGCACGAGGTGTAAAGAAATGTACACCTGACTCAAAAAAAAAAAAAAAAAAAAAAAAAAAAATCTGTGAACTAGTTAATTAGAATTGGAAACAAGGGGTTATCTCATGCCACAGACTTGCCACTGTTGCAAGTCTTCATTTTATTAGAACTTTATTTTGGTTCTATTTTGGAACAATCTTGCAAGTACAGTTCACAGCAACTTGATTTACTGTACTTAATAATAATAAGTGCTTTACAATAAAATAAAAAATAAAAGAATAAAAATGCAGCACATTAGAACAAGAGCAAATAAAAAAAAACAATAAAATTAGAAAATAAAAAGACAGTAGATGATGAAATATATAAGTAAAAACAGAGACTAGTAAGAATAATAAAATATGAAAGAATCATTTTTAACATTAATCAAAAGCCTAATTAAATAAATGTTTTTAGCTGTCATTTAAAAATGTCCACAGAGCCCGCATCTCTTACGGCTCTTGTCAGGGTTTTTCTATAGTTTTGGAGCATAGTTTTAAAAAAAGCTGTGCTGCCTATTTTCTTGTTTGTATAATTGTGTGTATTTAAAAACCAATGCACTGTAAGATGGTCCCAAACCACTAAGAAAAAATAAGTTACAATAAGTACAAGAACCTTAAAATCAATTCCAAAAAACCAAAACCAGGTAATGTGCTCTCTTTTGCTTCATTTTGGTTAAAAGTCTAGCAGCACAGTTCTGAATTAACTGAGGTTTACCAATTGAGTGTTTCAGAGTCCTGTAAAAAAGAGTGTTACAGCATTCTAATGTATTTGAAATAAAACCATGGATATGTTTTTCAGCATCTTTATGGGAAGGGAATGGCCACACTTGTAGCTCTATATCTAAAACAATGTCCAGCATGTTACTTCTGATTTAATCTCAGGAGGACGATGCTCAAGTCTGCAAGAGAGTATATATCTTTTAGCTTGAGAACAAATTAGAGTATTTCAGGTTTTTCTTCATTTAGTTTCAAAAAGTTATTGCTGATTCAGTTTTTAACTGCTGCGATCCCAGTTGTAATGGAATGCAAGGCATTGTCATCAAGTTCGGGCGAAATATATACCTGTGTGTCATCAGCGTAACTATGAAAATTGTGTTTATGTTCCCTCATGATACTACCTAAAGGAAGCACATATAGTGAAAATTGGAGAGGACAAAGACAGCTTCCCTGAGCAATGCTGAAGGGTAAATCATATTTTCCTGATACATGATCTCTAATAGTAAAAAAAAAAAAAAAAAATCCTCTCTGAGATGTAAGATCTGAAGCATGCAATTTAAATGACTGCAGAGAGCATGACCCAGTTCTCAAGGTGATCGATATGAATATCACGATCAATTGTGTCAGTTGCATAACATAGATCCAGTAGTACAAGAACAGAGACCTTACTGGCATTAGTGCTTTTCAGATGTCACTGACAACTTTAACATGGGCCGTCTTTGTGCTGTGGTTAGTCCTGAAACCTGATTGAAACATTTTTTTGATTTCGTTAAAAACTACTTTTTCAAGTACCTTGCTTCAAAAATAAAGATTTGATATAGGCCTATAAGTACTTAAAACTTGTTTTTCTCAGTAAGGGTTTTACAGCTGAAGTTTTGAAGGCATCTGGTATCTGACAGAGTTAAAAACACAATTAAAATATACATTTTTAAAAAAGGTGTACTGGTGACAGGGTAGAGGATTTACTCTTTAAAACAATCTTGCAGAGTTCATGGTCTGATATTTTTGTGATTTTGACATTACTACCTTTTTTATTTAGGTTGACTATCATAGCTGTGAGCATTTTTAACAATCTCTCTTGTAATGGTGGACTCACGACTTGTACTGTACTAGCAGGCTACTTGGAAAGCTCTGGTTGTTATGCCATCATGGTAAGCTGTGCAACACAGGCTCTCTGTATTCTTCACAATCAGCGTGTTGATCTCTTTATTTTATGGTCGTGTCGGGGTTCATTTTCATTCTGCTCTAGCAAAAATTTACAATCAGTTAATGTCAAACGGTTCCTTAACCTGGCCTCGATCTGTCAAGAAAGGCCAAATTAGCACCTAATTCGAGAGCTGTAGCTTTGAGGACAGGTGTGAACAGACAGGTTGAGTCAGAGTTCCCTGCTGAAGAAGAGGCTGTGTACAATAAACACTTCAAACAATGAATCATGCTGGACAGCAGTAATTTTTTGAAATGAAATATTTAGCCATGTAGCTGACTGCATTCCTAATAGTATAGCATGTAGTCTACAAACTGATTTAATGGGAATCACAGCTTTATGGCATGATTACCAGTTTTACTGCAATACACTATATGGACAAAAGTATTAGGACACGCCTCTTAATCATTGAATTCAGGTGTTTCATCCAGTCCCATTGCCACAGATGTATAAAATCAAGCATCTAGCGACGCAATCAGCCGTTACAGACATTTGTGAAAGAATGACAAGGTACTGTAATAGTAATGTAATAGGATGCCACTGTTGCAACAAGTCAGTTGGTGAAATTTCTCTCCCCCTAGATATTCCACCATCAACTGTAAGTAGTATTATTGCAAAGTGCAAGTGTTTAGGAACCACAGCAACTCAGCCACCAAGTCGCAGACCACATAACGTTACAGAGCGGGTCGGCGAGTGCTGAGGCAAAAGTGGCCAACACTCTGCTGACTCAATAACTGCAGAGCTCCAAACCTCCTCTGGCATTAACATCAGCACAAAAACTGTACACCGGGAGCTTCATGGCATGGGTTTCCATGGACGAGCAGCTCCACGCAAGCCTTACATCACCAAGCACAATGGCAAGTGTCAGATGGAGCGGTGTAAAGCACGCTGCCACTGGACTCTGGAGCAGTGGAAGCGTGTTCTGTGGAGTGATGAATCACGCTTCTCTATATGACAGTCTGATGAACGAGTCTGGGTTTGGTGAATGCCAGGAGAACGTTCCCTGCCTGACTGCACTGTTCCGACTGTAAAGTTTGGTGGAGGAGGGATGATGCTATGGGCTTGTTTTTCTGGGGTTGGCCTCGGTCCCTTAGTTCCAGTGAGGGGAAATCTTAATGCTTCAGCTTATTAAGACATTTTGGACAATTCTCTGCTTCCAACTTTGTGGGAACAGTTTGGGGAAGGCCCTTTTCTGTTCCAGCATGACTGTGCCCCAGTGCACAAAGCAAGCTCCATAAAGGCATGGTTGGCTGAGTTTGGTGTGGGAGAACTTGACTGACCCACACAGAGCCCTGACCTAAACCCCATCCAACACCTTTGGGATGAACTAGAACGGAGATTTCAAGCCAGGCCCTCTCGTCCTACATTAGTGTCTGACCTCACAAATGCTCTTCTAGATGAAAGGGCAAAACTTTCCACAGGCACACTCCAAAATCTTGTAGAAAGCCTTTCCAGAAGAGAGGAAGCTGTTCTAGCTGCAAATGAGGGACCAACTCCATATAAATGCCTATGGATTTAGAATGGGATGTCAGAAAAGCTCCTGTAGATGCAATGTGTATGTAGCCAAATACTTTTGTCCATATAGTGTATAATGCTATATAAATAAACTTGCCTTGACTTTAAACCAGGATGAAATATTCAATGACACATGAATCACAGTTTTTGAGGTACATACTGTCTAGCGTCAGGCAAGTTTAGTCCACATCAACCATGTCTCACTGGGTTTACCGTCTTTTTAAGTCCTCAGTTTATACAAACTGGCTAACACAAGGGGAATACCCTACCACCCCACACTTAAGTATTGAATTTTCAGTCAATATGCAATTCAGTAGGTTTTGTTTAAAAATGTGACATGGCAGCTCTCTCCTGTCGGCGGATGTGTACTTGTACTTTATTAACCCAGAAACTCTGGATACAGCGCCTGCAGCAGCCTTATTCATCTCTGTCAGCCGCGCTCAATTTGTTTAGTTGTGACATTTACGATCGGTTGTCTCCAGAGCGCAGAACAAATGCAGTATGCTTGACTAGCTGAGACATTTTAAAGTAAAAAATAAAAAATGCTGCACTACAGAAAGGGACATGCCCACTCCCAATAATGGACCCGTCTGTATGCGTGCTTGGTAGATATGCATCACTGTGTTGAAAGATTGTTAGTGTCATTCAAAGGGAACTCAGCTCTTCTGTTCAGGCCAAAGTTTTCAGATCTCCTGTCCTCCCACTGTTGATAAATCAGTATCTTCTGTTTTTTAAACAGGGATTTAAACCTTAATATATGGATTAAAATGTATATAGATAAACCCATGCCCTTCCATTATTTCAGATTAACTGTTGTCAGTCAGATCTTGTATAGAGATCATGTAGCGCTCCAACAAGCAATATGGACTCACTGACTCTGAATGATGTCCACAGAAAGAGACCAAAGCAGACTGTAGCACATACAACGAGTAAAGTACCTCTGATGTATTTCTTGTGTTTGGGAGCACCAGAGGGATTGGAGAGTTGTTTCCCCCAGCAGGGGCTAATGATGCCTGATGGCTTGTGGACTGATTATTCAGCTGCCCAGTGCCAGGGCTAAAAGCTGATCATTACAGGGCCCTCTGCTCTCTCAGTGCTAAAGCCATGGCTCAGAAAATGAGCTGTCACCAGTATGGGGAGGGGACGCAGCACACCGGGCGCTATAGTGACCCTGCTCATTCTCGATGCCACTACTTTAGAAAGCCATACAGATCAGTGTCGCCGGAGTAAACACCGATTTTCATAGCTTCAGTTTACGTCAGGGCTAAGTACAAGGGATGTACCCAAATCTCAATATCATATTCAGCAAAGCATGACTAATGCCTTTTAAATACGTTCCTGATTATTTTTTTTCAATATTATTCAGACATTTTAATAGCATGCCTGGAGGAATGATATCCAACTGAGAACATCCTGCCTAGAAAGCTGAGCTCGGTTTGTGTTTCTCAGTGGCTGCAATACTAAGAGAGACATTTTGTTTTTACACTTTTTGTTTGCTAAAGAAATATACATATGGATTGCTTATTTTGCATTGGCAAGGCCAGTTTTTCCTTCATATCTTGGCAGGTCTGCTTCTCTGCTTTGCTGGATGAGTTGGTTTTAATGGGAGTGGATGTGGACTGAGTCTGTTCTGCTGTGTCCCCATCATGCTATTGGTCCTCTCAAAACGCAGCTTACAGGAGTTCGACTCAGGCCACAGTAGCCAAAGATAAAAACTATTCCTCTAGGGAAGCTTTTAATTTTTTCCTTTTTATTCATAGCACAATATGCAAATTAACCAAAAAGTAGGCTGGAATTGTATCATTGCATAAGGTAGCTCATAACAAAAATGTTTAAGGTTATTGTATGAGAGGAAAATATTTGAATTTATCTCTTTTTAGTTTATAATTGACTTACATAACATTTAGGCATGTAGATGATTGCTTGTTAAATACAACTTTGAAAAACAATCTGTTTTGCACTTTATTATTATTTATACTAATGCTTCAATATTCTAACAATAGCACTGGCAAGGAAGAAAACTAAAAACTTTCACCTTTCTAGTACGCTCCACCTATTCTATTCTATCTTTTTTTAAAACATAATTACACATAAAAATAATTTGGCTGATTAAACAAATACATACTGATGTACATATGGCTTCTCAACACATCCCTAGGTGCTGTAGAATGGATATGTTACATTATAAGCCTATTCGTTTCAGCATAAAGTAGTATTCATATCTATTTTTTTCCCCCAATGCTGACAGCATTTAGGAGTAAGCATAAAATACATCTAGATTTTTTGCCCCCAGTGAAGTGATTTTCCTCAACATAGTGGAAATGGCTGAGAACTTTATGAAGTGACTGTGGTAAAGGTAAGAACTGTGGGACAGTCTAACTACAGCTTGTGAACACTGCCAGTTTTTCTCCCAACCAGAGGATCAGGGTTTTTTTGTTGTTGTTGTTGTTTGTTTGTTGTTTCTTTTGTTTTGTTTCTTTTGTATTCGTAAATGGGTTTAAATGGAAGATCATGATAAAAAATACTTGTGATAAAGTATGCACACAAAGACAGAAAGATTTTTTGCCAGGGTTTTCAGCTCTGACCCAGGATGACTTTGACAGATGATGAAATTTACATGTGAGGACCAGAAGAGAAAGCTGTGGGCTAATAGGGCAGTTATTATCCCTGTGTGGATTGTTGGTGCAGGACAGTAAAATTGTACAGCCCATTGTGCACAATAATTTCCTCCACATGTTGGAGCATACCATCAACTCAGTGAATTTGTCTTCATTTAAACAGCAAGGCGGAGGGACATTGCATAAGCAGTGGAGCAAATGCACTGCAGCAGCAGATATTAGCTTGCCTTATCATCATAAAAACACTATGTAAGTATGCAAAAGTTAACTGTTGTGTACTGTTTGCACTGCGTGTTCTGCATTCTCATGCACTATGTGGTGCCCAATTATCGCATTAATACTGATGTGTATTACCTTTAGTGAGGACAAATTCAAATCCAGAAGTCAAATCACTCTGCTGGCTCCATTCATCTTGATGGCCAGTTTCCACCGGGACTGGTTATGACACACTTCAGGTTCAGGTTCATGTTATTTTTATCACCAGTGCAGTATTGATTGATTCATAAAGGCTACTGGTTGATGAAAAATGGCAAATAAATAAATAAATGAATACATAAATAAAATACTGAAGAACACTCAAATCAATTACATAATCAAACTGGATAAGTTTGGGATTTTTAATAGTCAATAAACTTTCAGGGTAAGGAAAATCCATCATCCTAAACTGTTGGGTTCATTTATACTGCAGCTCATGCCGAAGACTCTGTCGTGTTGATAGTGTCATTAGAAGAAGAGGATCGAAGAGGAGGGGAAAAAGTGCCCTATGATGATATTGACCATCTTGTTTGAGCACTGTAGTGTCCTGTATGATGTGTACAATATAAGTTCCTAATCACAGGAGCGAACCTGGCATGATTAGCTACCAGAGCTGTCCTTGTTTGGCTCAGCCTTTGTACCTGTAATAGATTTGTTGCCATGGATCTCAAGAAACGTTAGTTAATATGACTCTTCTGGAGACAATTGGGCCCCAGTGGAATGATGAACCACCTGATTGTGGTCGCTCTAACAACAAAAAATCCCCTTGTGTCAAATGATCTGACATGACGAGAGCCGCTGAGATCCTAAATGTCAACGTAGTATTGCGGGTGACAGTAATGATTTTCGTTTCATAATGGCATGTGAAGTTCTCAGTGTTGCCAACAAGAGATTCGCGCCATTACTCAAATTGGAAATCCATGTTCAGGGTGGCCATAATTTTTCTCAGGCCTAACAGACCTTAAAATGTTCAATCAATTATACAAGAAGTGTATCCACATTAATATCCCTATTATAGCTACTGAGTCATGGTCTGCCAGCACTATTATATAATTTTATATCAGTGATATGGGCATGCCACTGATTAGTCACTCTGGCAATGAGATATTTACTGTTATTCACTAGAGGGGTTACAAAGAACTTTCAGAGTGAATGTTGGATTGAAAAAAAATTAAGATGAGAGAAATGAATTATTAAAAAAATAGAAACAAGAAAAAAAAATTAAGAAGTGATGAACACTTGATGACTTAGCTGTGTTTTCTTTCCAGTAAGCTTAGCATATACAGCTCATCCTTTTACATAAGGCCTTGAATGAGGACTTACTCATTCATGTTGTGTGAATGAGTAAGTCCTTCTTGTAACTTGGTATTCACTCTTGTCCTTATAGGATAATTCATTGCTTTTGCAACAGAGTACTGTTTGAATTATAATGAAGGAAAGAGCGCAGTGGCGAGTGCAGCACCATAATGAAGGAAAGGATGCAGTGGTGAGTGCAGCACCTGTGTGCCATTTCTCATCATTGTTTTCTAGCACCAGTGTCATTGACTGCTTTACTGCCTTATGGCAGTCCACTGAATTGCTAAAGCTGTGGCCTGTTTGAATCAGCAAGGAAATGACTGCATTTGTTATCTGCGAAAAAGAGGCACACAGGACCAAATTGAAAGAGTAATGGGTGTGACGTCAGGAATGAAATCTGGCACAAAAAGGCTCAACATCAATTCATCAGGAACCATTTCTTGACCATTAGCTGGGCTAAAAGGGGATGCTGGGATGCAGATGGAGTTTTCCATTCTGATGGAATCCTGCACCATTTCCTCCTTGTGACACCTGAAAGAACGGGCAGCCAAACTTTTCAAGTTAAGATTGATAACATCTATCTATCTATCTATCTATCTATCTATCTATCTATCTATCTATCTATCTGTGTATCCAAAGTAGTATTGTATATCATGACTAGCAGTGTTTTGCTGATTGTTATACCACAAATTTATTGATATTTATTTCTTTTCCCATTTACAGTATATGCAACTATATGTCTTTTTTGCAGCCAATACTGATATCCACCCATAACAGCCAAAACTGATACTTGCTTTTTTGTAAGAATACCCAACATTGCAGGAACAAAACAGGTTAAGGTTTTCACACAAGCCTAAGATAAAGGTAAGCACTGTATAAAATTCATAATACCCTTGAGGATAGTCTTTACTGTGATTCTGGGTATTTGCAAGATGCATATATTGATTCCACCATAAACATGATCGCAGTGAAGAATGTCCTCTCAAATATTATTGCCAGCACAGATTACATGCAGTAGTGGTACAGATATATCCAAACATTCCTTGTACCTGTGCAAATCTTGATCAAAAGGCTTTATAAGTAGCTATCCCTAATAGGCTGTATGCAGAGTAATGCATAACATAATTTATGTCAGTAAAGAAAATGTCTTGGTGGACAAACTTTCTGCTGCAAAGTAAAGAGTTTTTCTATTCTATTTCTGCTGAAAAGTAAAGCAAGAGTTTTTATATGCCATTTCCCTCACTCTCTCCACCCACACACCATGACCAAGAACAATAGCACTGTTAATGGAAACATTAAACTGAACATGACTGGTTCCCGCAGAACAAAGAAATGTTAATGTAGAAAGAACATTGACGACACTCAATCAATTCTTTTTCTTTACTTGGTGAGCATCTGGCCTCAGGGCTCAAGTCAAGGCAATTCTTTTGGGTGTGAAAACAAAGGCAGAGTCCACAGTTCCCAGAGGCAAAGTAATCTGGACCCTGTTTTCTCTATTGTGATTAAACCAGGATGCTGTTGCCAGCAACCTTTTGAATTTCTGTATGTGCTGAAAGACAGCGACCTCACTGACTAGCAATCAAATATTCACAACTTTAGGTTCAGTATGTGACAGTAAAACCTGTTTTATTGTGCAGTATTTTAACTGTCTTGAGCTTTGACTCACTATTTGTGCCATAGTAGCTGTATGAGCCTACACATTTTCTCTTTTTTTGCATAACTACAGTGGACAAGAAAATTACAGAGGATTAATGCTTCATTGTTCATTATTCAGTTCAAGTGACACATCCCCACTTATTCAGGCCCTTAATTACAGTTTACTCTATAGCATGTGGGTGTTTGAGACTGCTGAGATTGTAGCCAGTAGAGAGGAGAATGACTGAAAGTGAGGATAAAGACACCAACAGAGTGTCATAGCCAGGGTAACTATACTCACAAAGTGTATCCCTTGACAACTGTTTAACATTAGCATTTCCCGAAGAGTGGTTGGTTTTGTGGCTCAAGATGTTCACAGCGATAACTAAGGCAATACTGTGCAAGTGGCCTTGCGAGGTCACGACAGGGTCACACCACAGAGAGAATCATCAGCTCCGGCAAAGAAAGCAAGCAAACAAAAATATATTCTTTTGCCTGCCTGTGCCATTTAGTGTCACTCTGATTTCTGATTATCCCCGTTGTGTTTTATTTATTCTGCACAAAAGAACATTGTCACTGTCCTCTCCTCTCTTCAGCTGATCTCATGCGGTCTATCCACTATTTAATGACCGGCTGAGTTCTTATGAGGAAGCACTTCATTACCGCATGGTACAGCAAGCAGGTGAAACAGCACGGCAAGGAGAGCTCCGTCTTGCGCAAGAAGAAGGTCAAGATTTGATCATGCTGACATCAAAAAGCCAGGCGCTTTGTGTTTATGCACGTTTTGAGTGTATGCTCAAATGTGTGCGTGTGTGTGTGCTGGGCAAGTCTCTGAGTTCCCTAATTATCCATGGTCCGTGCACAAACACACCACTGAGTTTGGATATTATATGGCAAGTGGTGGTATGGTGCTTAGCTTGTGACGCACATATACAATAGTAGCTTCTGGATGCATTCATCTATAGTGGTCTTTATAAATTAATGTTGATGTTTTAAGCATATACATATATGGTGAGTTCGTCTGATAAGATAGGAGACACATGCCTTACTGAGACTATGCAGGTTCAGGTGTTTTCAAAATGTGGAAATCAGTTGTGTGAAATCAAAAGGAAAAGATAACAAAAACAAAAATAAATAAATTAATTGCAAATGAGAACAGCAATCCCATGTGAATTTATAATTATCCACGTTGGATGAGTTAAGAGCAACTGCCAAAAAATGATTCCCGCTAAACAGGGGAACTCAGAACAAAACATAACACATGTAAAATGCATTTCATATCTGTTTGTAATGAACAATATAATGGCTCCTCACATTCCCCAGACTGGAAAACTGTTTCACCTAATCCATCTGGTCACTGCACTGTGAAGTTTTGTTGATTTCACTTTGATTTATAGTGCTGCTGGCAATGAAATTCCTATTTTTTATAGTACCAATGGGGCAGTTAGTTTAAAGAATTGAGCTCATCTCTACTCTGTTGTACTTTTATCACATGATAGGTGAAGGCAGCCGTACTGAACCAAGCCACCACTCTCCTCAGATCTTTGACGATGCACCAGGTCAACATGGGAGGCACATCTTTACCAGCAGCAGCACCTCTAATCATCACACATATGTAGGGACAATTAGGATTATTCAAGCGGTAAAGTGTCAAACCCGGGTGGTTACTGCAAGCCAACACAAATGTAAGCTACTTTGGTGGCTGTAATGCAATACACTTCCACATTAACAAAAAAAGGGGCACGAAATCAAAACAGATGGCTACTTGCCAAAATGTGTTGACATTAACACAAAAGGTTAAGTTAAACATGTATCCAATTTAATACATGAAAAAGCAGTTTGACATTTCATTAAGGGTTCAAAATGACAGCTCCCCATTTCAATGACAAGGCAATTAGAGTTCGAGTTAATTTGCATTTGCAGCACTTTAGCTCTCGTTTTTTTTTTTTTTTTTTTTTTTTTTTTAAGTCAAGCCCGTTTTCAATTAATTAAAAGTCCATAAGGGAAATAACAGTGATGTTTTAGGGTGAAACCTCATCACACTTAAATATTATATAAATGTAGAGTAATGTCATATGGAGAATATGAACATAAATAGACTGAATGGAGGGTAAATTCTGTCCACACTGTAAAAGACATAAAACAGAGCTGCGTTTTGAGGTGTGATGAGCTAAAAATTCCCTAAATGCTTATTTTATTAAGTACAAAACTAACATGCCCAAAATGTACAACATTTGGTAATATTCTTTCTTAAGTTACTCTTGAGTTAATTTGAGATACTGGGCAGCAAAAAATCATTAACTTTGACAGTTCAATCTTTTTTTCAATGTGGATAACTATTTTTTAAACCAGAAAAAATAAATCTGAGGCTCTAACTAGAAATGTGATCCTTAAAGAAGACTTGTTGGATTTGACAGGCTTTATGAGTTTCTTTGAATCACAGTCCATTAATATATGAATATCATCATAAATACAGATACAAATCCAGATTTAAGTGCCTGATATTTTGGACACGACAGTAGAATTCTGTTTCTGGGTGAAGTTCTCTTGAATAATTATCACTTTTACCTGGATTGCATAAGAAAAAACAAAATGGCAACCAAACCCAACAAAGATGGAAACTGTATAATAGTAACAAAATGCATGTATGACTAATACTGTGAGAGAAATAATGTGTTTCTGATGGAAATCTTCCTTTAATTTGGTTAATTATTTGCTTTATGTTGCAATTTTAGGGTATTGAGGTGATGAATAATCTTGATTTGGCTCAGTCAGAGTGACATACGAGTGAAACAGAAGAATGAGTCTAAATTGCTACATAGCCAATATTTACAAGAAGTGGCCAGGGAAAGAGCCACAGCATCATGACAGATGTAAAAAAATAAATAAATAAATAAATAAATAAATATTCCCATGACCATGAAATGAGGAGGGCTTGGGTCAGTGGGATGTTATTAAGGGAGAAGATGACTCTGCTGCTCCAACAAGTGGAAATGTCACTATAGAGAGCAGTCATCATTGTCCATGTGTGTATGTGAAATAGCTGGAAAACGTATAAAAGGTGTGGATTCAATGATGAGGTGAGAGCAAAGAGGGGAATTCTCTTAAGGAAACGGGTAGCAAAGGTGGAGGGAATCTAAAGGAATAATAAGGCAGTGGGTTTTAAAAAATAAAGGAGCAGTTCATCTCCCCCCACCGCCAAAACACTTTAGTTTTGATTTTTATGTTATGTTTATGTTAGTTGTAGTTGCCGTTTTTCATTCACCCATCCACCAAAGACAACTACAAAAGATGTGTGTTTTTGTATCATTAACTGGAAAAATTCAACTGGACACAGTAACAGCAGTATATAAAATGTATATATGTGCACAAATTTGTCTACACAAGATGCAGCCTTAAGTGCAAAATGTGCTTCAGAGGTAGTGCAGGTAGTGTGCTAGGTAAAAGTGATGGAACAAATTATTATGAACTAATCAATCTGAGTTTGGTGTATACTGGGAAAATATATTTGAACCTCTCTACTCACAATCAGAAACCTCAGCAAAGCATTGTTTGAGATCCCTGAAAGACGTTGGGCTGCCCATTCTCTTTCCTTCTCTTTCCCCTGCACTCTCACTCATTCAAGCAATAAGCACCGGAATGGAGTGACAAAAGGATATTAGCCATCTGCTGGTGTTAAAAAAAAAAAAAAAAAAGATTTCATATCTCATATCCACCTATGTATGTATGAAATAAATTGACCTTTTCTCTTTAATTTTAGTTCATTTTTGTTTTTTGTTTTGTTTTGTTTTTTTTACTTCAGTCAATAAAAATGTTTTTTCATGTCAAGTTTTAATAACCTTGCCGCTTGGAAGCTTCACTGTATGTGTTAATCAGCACTTAGGTCCAGAGAGGCATAACTCAAAATCTATTTGATGACAGCAAATAACGCACTTGTTTTAAATTTTGGCTTCAAGACATGTGAAATATGCCTCATCAGGACATGACTAATGAGCCATATTTCTTATTCCTCTGATGCCAGAGATCGGGGATTAGGAGACAAATAGAAGAGACTTAATTTGGTCAAGGTTTGTTTTTTCTTTTCCAGCTCAAAACTGTCCAGCTCGACTGAACTTGGCTAATTTCATTCCTTCCAATGAAAAGAATTTAGCAGCATTTTTTAATTCATTTATTTTCATGATGACGTTGGGTGTTAGGGATGGTTGTTGGTGCACCACACTCAGACAGCAAATTGTGAATAGCAGCAGATTGACATCCAAGAGGAGGACATGAGCCATCAATACAAGCTCCACTGTGGCTTAACAGCCCTCCAGTCCACAATCAGACAAGGAGGAAAGGGTTATGGCACCATTTGAAAAGAGCACAAACTGCGAGGTCATTTACAAAGGGAAATAACCATTGACGTTTTTGTGGATAATTATTGTAATTCACTTCAAATATTAGCTATTAGTGGTGTAGTGTGAGGGTAACTGTGGCTGGTTATTATAAGCTTACTTATCGCACATTTGTTTCTAGCTGAAAGGCCCAATCACATCTGAATAACATCTACAATGCCCATTTTCCATCGAAACAGCCAGTATGACTAAACTGCAATTCTGTCGGTATAAAAGCCTCTACAATGACGTCTGCCCTCAGAGCAATTGACACAGTGCAGATGCATGCTTTTAAAAAAATTAACCCCATGATGAAATCCGGTTTCATAACCTGGAAGCTTTTGTTAATCCATTACTGATTGTTTTCATCCTCCATACTGTAATTAGCTATAAACAAAAAGGTCTGGGTAATAAATGTTGTGGGATATTGTATTTATTTTTTTTTTCAGGAGGTTTTGTTAAACAGCCACAATGCCCAGCAATCATGCGAGCTGGGTCAGGAACAATTAGCTGCATGAGTCCATTTTGATCAGCATCACTGGCTTAACAGACAGGAGAAACTTTCACACGGCACGGATGTGTGATTAAGGTTACAGATGTTTTCTATTTTTGAGTTGTTTTTTTAATGCCTTTGATGACATGTTTTAATAATGATGAATTTGTCAAGAAGATCGAAGATAATCTAGCAAGCTGTTCTAGTTTACTATGTATTCTATTTAGTGATTTGACTTACCAAATGAAGTGGCATAATAGTTTTATTCATTTCCTGTAAATCCCCAAATCTCCCTCTCTTTCCATTACAACTGCTTTAAACAAGATGCAGAATGTCATCAGATTTTTATTTCTGTTTAATTTGCTTAAATTTGAAGAACTGTCACTCACCATTTTTCCCTTGTAAAGAGCAGTAGGCTGCTTTGAGGTGATGAAAACAGAAAAAACCGAGCTATTCCAGTAAGGCTGCAAAGATTCATTTGATGGTCGATAGTAATGTAACAGTGACAGTAATACATTTCTGTGTCCAAGAGACGTAGTGATAAATAAATAGCAAATCATGAGACACTGAGCCTGTGCCTGTCTCACTCTGTTTACTGAAAGGCTGGCCTACCTGGGCAATAGGTTCATTAACCCAAGGATCACTGTGGGTGAAAGGTTCCCAGTCAAACTTTGTTCCAAAACACAAAACGGCAAATCTGCAGCCACATCTGAAGCAAACATGAACAGGTAAGCTTCTGCTGTTATTTGTCTGTGCAGGAAAACGCTTGAACCTGCTGTCATCACACCTCATTTTCACCAGTGTGTGCTGTATGTTTGTCCTATTTTCTTTCTTCCGGGTCTCGCTGAGTGTGGAAATGACAGGCAACTTCGGCAGCTTCACCTCCCCCAACTTCCCTCAGCCGTACCCTGACAATCAGCACCTAGTGTGGAACATCACCGTCCCAAAAGGCCACCGGGTCAAACTCTATTTCACCCACTTCAGCATGGAACCCTCCCAGCAGTGTGAATACGACTATATTCAGGTATATGCCGGAGAGCTACACGTATTGTTACGGGCACAAGGTAGCCTGCTTGCTAAATCCCTCTGACCTTGTCAAACCAGGTGTTGGCAGAGGGCAACGAAACCCTGCGGTTCTGTGGCGAAGAGGCGAAGAACCACGAAAGCACCCCCAGGAACACTGTCATCCTGTCAGCGGGGAACGTCATGTCAGTGGTTTTTAGGAGTGACTACTCTAATGAGGGTCGATTCACCGGTTTCCAAGCATTTTACACCTCCGAAGGTGATGCAGAATAGTGATATTGTTGCTAGAGGGCAGATACACTTTTGATGATGGGAATTCCATTCAGCAAGGCTAGGTGGAGTTTCTAATTATAATAACAGGATTATATCACCATAGTGCTGCCCGGTATATATAGATTTTATGTCAATATTGTGATATGAGAGTAGATGTTAACTGGGATTTTGGCTATCATAGTATCATGATATGACATAAATGCTGTCTTTTCCTGGTTTTAAATGCTGTGTTATAGTAAAGGGCTGCAGTCTACTGAACACATTAGACTGCTCTAGCTGTTTTATTATATGCCTCAACTTGCTATGTCATGATAACCACAGAATGAATGATCATTCATCAAAAATCTCATGTGCAAAATATCTCATGAAAACACTAAGTCATCTTTGCAACACTGTCACATCATCATTATACGAGGTGTTTCGGTCAAAGATACCATGATATTTGATTTTTCCCATATCACCCAGCCCTACTGTGTAATGTTAAACTCTCTTGCCTGCTTCTGTTTCACAGACATCAATGAGTGTTTGTCTACGATAGATGGGGAGGCTGTGTGTGATCATTTTTGCCACAATTACATTGGTGGATACTACTGCACTTGCCAACCGGGATACTTTCTCCATGACAACAAAAGATCTTGCACAGGTAGGAGCAACACAGACCAAACCTTAAGAGGCATGTTCATCTTGGATCAATCCAAGTAAGTGAAAAGCCTAATGAGGTGCTGAAGAGCGTGACACAATGCATTACATTGTAAACTGGCTTCTGTAATTATATGTTATTTTTCTGGCAAGATACAAAGCAGCTTAACTCCTCACTACCTTAGCATGCCAGTGACACAAAACAGGAATTTTCATTAGTGTAAACTGACCTCTGACAAAGACATCTGGCCACAAGATATTCGACTGCATCTACTGATGACAGGCAAATTATACCACAGATTATCTTACTATGGCACTGTGGCAGAAGGGATATAATACAGCATGCTGTTTACCTGCAGATTATCGTTTATCAGGGTAGACAATAATATGAGGATAGATGATTGTGTTGTGGACTGATCACTGCACCTGTCTTGGAGGCAACTGTATTTCAAAATCTTCCAAATAATCCACAAAACTGCAGGGCAAAACAATTTGCTTACATTTTCAGACAGCGCACATCGTTACTGTGGTGTTTGAGATTGCATTGCATTCTAACACTGCTGTGTGTGATAACTAATTTCAGACTGAAAAGGCATACTGATGCATAGAGTGGCTGATCTCTGCCAGCCGGTGTAAGGCAAGGTTAATTACCGTCAATTCCTATGGGAAAAGCGACTTCAAAAAGGCGTTAAAAATTGATACCTGTTTGCAGCACTAATAGTGCACTGATGCCAGGTAATTAATCACAATTACGAGTGGATGTGCCTTAAATTATTATTCTTTGCCAGAGGAAAAAGGGTGACAAAACAAATCATGCAGTGAATGGGCAAAAATGATTATCTGCCTACAGATTTCCCTAATTATATGAATTACAGCAACTCTGCCTCTTTGCAATATTCATTTGTTTTTGTCTGTAACATCTGCATACTTGCCTGTGCATTAGCACAACTCAAATTAATGCCATCTTTTATGATGCCAGAAAATGTCTCAATTGACAAATCATTTTCTTTTAATAATAAAACTTTTTTTTTTTCATATCCAGCACTTGATAATTTATAATACAGTGGCTAGTAGATTTATGAGGCTTATTTGCTGGCTTTCAAATAAACATGCAGGGGCATACAGGTAAAAATGACTATCGAATTCCCATGTCTGGGTGGGATTTTGAATCTTCCTCACAGTGCCATGCCAAAGCCAAGTGTTGACCACACTGTCAGGAGTATTGACCAGTCCCGGCTACCCGAGTCCCTACCCGCCTATGAGCCAGTGCGACCACACTATCCGTTTACCAGAGGGCTACAGAATATTCTTGGACTTCGTGGAACCCTTTGATGTAGAGAAACACCCAGCCGCCATTTGTCCGTACGACACATTGAAGGTTAGTCATCTGACTTCCAAACTGCAAACCACCCTAACACACGAGGACGAGGACGATGAATAAGCAATGTATTCCTCCTCATGCTTGTCTAAGGCAGTTGATCATTGTGGGCTGTCCTCTTTGGAGGGATATATGGCCATGTGGTTTCCTGCATATTTCAATTTGGCAGGACATCAATCAGTCAGGCATATAATGAGTTAACATCCCAGCTCCTTATTTGATGTTCCTCCTCTGCAAGATTTCCACAGCAGGACAAGAGTACGGGCCTTTCTGTGGATCATCCCCACCAGGCCGGATTGACACCGGAAGTTACCAGGTGCATGTTACGTTCAGGTCTGACTCTTCTGGAAAAAACAAGGGATGGAAGATCAAGTACACAAGCACCAGAGCTGAAGCCGTCTCTGTAATGTAAGGGACTCGGCTTGCTGAGGACTCGTCGCTGTATGCATTAAAGGTGAAGTACAATACAATCTGAAAATTTGCAATTGTGACTCAGACACTCTGGAATGTTCTAGCCACAACACCAGATTTTTTTGTGATAATGGCAGAATATTTTTGATAATTTGACATTATTCCTTTGATACCTTGGTGTTGACATTGGTGCTACAAAGATGGAATTTAAAATAAGACCTCTTTCACTTCCCAGATTGATTGATAATTTTTTTTTTGCATAAAACGTCCAGTTTTATCGTCCAGCATGCTGTGACCATAAATGGCTCCTGCAGTGATAAAAAATGGCCAGATGCAAACAATTATTCTGTCTCACCCAGCCAAAAGAGACAACTGATGCATTACAATGTCCAAACAGAATGCATTCATTCAGTAAAGCAACCTGAAAGTCAAATCAGCTGCTTGTGTCTTCAGTGTAAGCAGTGAATGCTGGTCATTTAACCTTCATACATTATGCAGCTTGTTCTCGCCACTCTCCAGCTCTACTTCTCTATCAAAACAGTCATTATAGGGTTCTTCAGCCCCATGAAATGGCCTCTCCTTTGATACTTTCACATTCACTCACTAATGTTTTCGCTATCTATAGCCCTCAAGTGGGGTAAAGTCCTGCTTTAAAGAGCCTGTTTGTGGCTAAAGAACTAAGTCGTGTCTGATTTCTTACCACAGTTTTGTGGTTGGAGGGTTTTTGTGCTACTTTTATGTGAGCTACTGACTTTTCTTGAACCATGTTACTTGTAGTCAGCTTTTTAAAAAATGCTTAATGCTCCTTCAAACAGATTTTGTGGTTTAAATGCCAGTACAACCCGTTGGTAAGTTATGTACCTTAGGCTTTACAGTTTGACAGAATTATATGGCCCTGATCTCAAAGTCATCTAACCACATACAGTAATCAATTTGTAACAGGATCTTTCAGTTGGTCCTTGCTCGAAACTGGCAACTTTTATTTGTTTGTTGTAGTTATTTTCATCGCCTTGGCTGTTTTGCAATTCTTCTGAATACATTTTCAGATTTTCCCACTTTGTCAAACATTAATATTTGTTTGAAATCTTAAACATATAAAGTCTCTCTTGAAACTGCTTGACATTATGAGTTTTCTGGTACAATTTGAGACCAGTGAAATGTGTTCAAATGCTTTTAATCACCTTTCCTAAAATTTCAGTTCAAATAAACTGATAGTAAAAACCAACTACAGGGCTGTGGTGGGAGAGAAACATTTGTGTTTAATGTGGAGCACATGCGGCTCACCTACAGTCTAGTTAGCTATTCACTATAAAGTGCCCATGAAAACTATCAAGATGCTGCGAAACATCCCACATCATCTACAGCTCCCACATCTTGCTCAGTTTTATCAGTTCGACCTAGTTGGAGGCAATTCCACAGGAATTACGCACACCATGGAACCCATTAGCTAACATTTGGGATATATCTAGTAGCTGCATGCTGCCAATACGCCTGTTTGCCTGACATGGCCATTACTATTTTGTTGCCAGTGACTTAAGCTGAACTTACTGTAAGTGGAAAAAAAAGAGGAGGTTCACTGTAGCTTGTATTGTAAACAGTGTGTAATCACTGCAATGTAAGGTGGGGCAAGCATCCAGTAAAACTAATGCATTTCATTATACAACAATGCTCATTTACTGGTAGCCTTATGGTCTTCAGAGAGGCAAGTTCTCAGGAGCTTCCAACCTCCCCTCATTAAACTACACCATTGTATGTGTCACTCAGCTTGTGTATTTGCCATAACCATTTAATATTTAATGGGGAAAACATGACAACAGCACTCTTGGGAGTGTGTGGGCTAGTTTATTTTAGTCAATCCACTCTACTTGGTAAAAGGACATAGGCATTTTTCCTCAAACACTTGTATAAAAATACCTTTAAACACATACAATTATATACAGCTTTCCTATGGTAACATTTGGCATACATATTTAAAAAAGGAATGTGTTGAGGAACTTTGAAAAGTAGTTTACAGTTTGTGCTTATTTTTGGATAACAAGGTTCAGCATAAAACTGTATCGTCTCAGTGAAACTGAAAGCAACATGCTAAGGCTCAGCCTTTTTACCATTACATCATTAGCCTATGTAAACAAGACAGTGAGCATTTGATCAGCATTTACCTGTAGTAAATGAAACTCTCAAGTACAAGAATGTAGCAAAATCCCCATCCACCATGACACAAACACATGATCATCTTGTAAATCAAAGCAACGACCATTCTCCTGCGTAAGGATCTTATTGCCACTGTTCATGAGACAGACTTGGATGCTGAGATGACAGGAATGACAGAGGCAGGGACAGAAGGTTATCTATGAGTCACATGACACGCAACTGTCCACATGAGCTTTACATCACAGAAACTCATGAAAGGATGATATATAATCTCCACAAACTGAGAGGACTTTAACAAACACATAATATTTCATTTAGTACAAATAGTATTTCTATCTAACTAAAACCTTAAGTAGTGACTTTCTGTCTTGGAAGTGATAACATTTCTTTGCTAAATTGATAGATTAGTCTGTGTAACCCATTTACTCATGTAAAGGTTAGCCTCAACACAAATATAGAATATGGCAGTATTTGCATAACAATGTCTTACAAAAAAAAAAAAAAAAAAAAAAATCCCTGTCAACTTAAACATGCTGATTGTTTCTCCCCTAACTCTGTTTCACTCAAATGTAAAACAGTACCAGCACCCAGGAGAAATGTCTGGCCTCTTCCCAGGGTGGAAATTCAGCAATGTACTATCATGTCTGTGTTTCTTTGAACCAATCACATCCAAAATTATGCTTACACCAAGGAAGGGGTGTGGTCTTACACACTGGCATTATGGTTCATGCCATGTGTGTGGCTACACGTGTGGGAGCGGAAGACCTGCCGTCTGTGTGTGCCTTAGTGTTTATGCTTGACATGATAACTGTGTGCCTGAAAACACCGGTAATTTAGAGCACATGCTGCAACCCCCAGCAAGAAAAAAGATCCCCACTGAGTCACCCAATAGTCCTGGCTCCTCTTTGTTCAGTCAGTCCTGGACAGAGGAGCTGCACTGCTATCGACATGGTTTCAAATATCAGGTGGTGCACGACCTCACACACGACTCTAATGTGCCCACTCATTTTGGAAGTGATTATGTCATTTTGAGCGTGTGCACATGGTCTTGTGTGTTTCTGCATGAGGCGTGAACCAGCCTTTTATTTACTGATGTGCCCATGGAACCTTACCAGGCCTTAAAGAAGTATTTCTACTATTCATTTTTTCCCACATACACATTTCCTAAATGGTGCTTGCAAATCAATCAATTACAAAAGTTGACAGGGGCCCAAATTCATTGGGACTAGACTGCAAGAGCAAATTGACTCATTCATGTGCAACAACAGAAGGCAGCAAGTTGGCGTGTGATTCACAAAGAATTTTATGCTTATCGAACAGCCACACAACTATAGCCTCTATTCAAGCCTGGTCTAGGGTTAAAGCCTTTTCTAGCTTTTGCTAAATCAGAAATTGCTTGACATTATGGGTCTGCTGGAAGATTATTAGACCAATCAAATGAGTGCAGCTGTTTTTAGCCAGCTTTTCTGAAATATTCATGCAAAAAATAATAGTGATAACTAATTGTGGTGAGGGAAGAATGTTTACAATAGAGGGCTGAGGCTGTGGGAGGAATTGTGGAAAACAAGAATGGGCACAGCAGAGGACGGTCCTGGCTGTCAGCTGTTTGAAGGTGCTACACCTGATTCCCACATCCCCACAGATTTCCTCTATTCAAGATATGAATGTCTTTTAGTTTTCAGGAGTGGTAGATAGACAGTAATACCAAGAGAAACAAATCTACCTACCTGCTAGTTGCTAAAGATCTACAGGGTTGTCATAACTGATTTATATATTCCTTAACTATATTCAAATTTAAATTGTGAAACAAAAACTTTCAATTAAATTCCCTATTTAAAGTAGTTCATACCTTTTGCATTAAGTGGCACTGTATTTGAGTACCAGCAGGAGGAAAGACGCCAATACTGTGCTGCCGATTAACCATTAGCATCTAAAAAGTTGTACGTGAATATCTTTATTTATGTTTTTTCACAGTGAGGCACTGTCCTTATCAAAATAAGTACCAATGGACAGACAGACCCTGGAAGTAGTTCACCAATATTTCTTTGACAAATATAACTTGTGCAAATCACTCTGCTTCCTCTTGAGGCAAAAGCATTCAAGTGGTTTGCCCAGGTAGGTTTTACAATGTGACGCAAACATCAACATCATTAACATTCATGGATTCCAGGTTTATGGACATTATCACTAACACACAGTAAATCCCATTCTACTGACCCTGGGGCAGGCAGTGTGAATTCTTATCAGTCTCTATTCAGGTGAAGCTTTGGCCTACTTGCTGCCTTTGGCTGGCTCGTCCTGGCTGTCCTCAGTGCTTTTGTTGGACTGCTGATTGCCATCCAGCTGTGTGTGGCTGCTGAGAGAGTGCAGAGCCTGAACCTGCTGTAGCCGTCTGGTTAGCTCGGCTTCACAGGCCTGCACCAGCCCAGAAGTCCTCTCACTGTCCAAGCCCAGCACTTTCTCCATGCTTTCCACTCCCCTGCTCACCACCATCTGGAGACAAATAGGACACAGTTTTACTCTGAACACCTGGGACACAGACATGTATAATAAACCAATGATGATGCAGCTTTTCTGTTGTAACTATGCAGTCTAGTCTGGTCTCTCATTTTTTTTAAAGCAGAGTGGGGGTTAAAGTTAAGTTTTAAGACCTGAGTTTCAGTAGCTGTACTTGTAGCAATTGACATAAATGCTGGTTATTTGGATATTTATATCATAAATTGACTCACAGCACTATGGCTGTCCAATGTCTATTTGTTTTTGGCAGACAGTGAGGCCAGATGTGTAATTGTATGATAATGTTCTGTGTTACAATAGTCAAATATCCATGTATATCTTTATAGATTGCAATTTTACACAGTTTCTTCGCCATCTTTTCAGTTGCTTATGGGCTTGACACGTTTCACAAGTCTCATGACTGTTGTGTTATTTGTTAACAAGCAGCTTGACTGTGTTGTGGCCTGTTCATATCATTCCACTGTATTGTGGAATTACAACACAAAGAAGAGCACAGTGAAAAGAGTGTCCCCATGCTGCAGTGACATGTAAATGCACCTTGATGTTGAAAATCTACTGTATAAATTTTTCAGTTACATTCCCAGGGATTCATTGTGTTATTTCCAATTATGTAAATGTGTCAAGTCAAGTTAATTTTATTAGTATAGCCCAACATCACAAGGGCTTTACAGCAATACAACCTAGTCTGTCCATAGATTCTCACATTGGATTAGGAACAACTCCCTTAAAAAAAAAAAGAAAAGAAAAGAAAAAAGAGAAACCTGGAATATTATTTATGGATCTGCAGGTGGTTTGAGACAGATCGGCTCTTAGACCCCCTACTTAATAACAGTGAGTATGGTGGTGGAGTGGACTACCTGCAGCTCCTCGGTGGAGAGCCTGGTCTCAGGGCTCGTTTTGCCCTTGAGGACCATCAAGGTCCTGGTCATGAAACCAGATGCTGCGTCCACTTCCATCGCGTCTGGCACATCCATGTCACCAGCCCCTGATACAACAAAATGGGTTATTACACAGCACTAAGTTACATAGTAAGACAGGTACATAAATCACTATAAGGTGGGGCTGCATAGCTGCAACAACAGTTCCACCTAGTGCCCAAAAGGTGCAGGCACAGTTCTTCATTATGAGTTATTTAAAGAGAGTGTATGCACATTAAACATCTTGGCCTGGTGCTTTGTAGAGACAGAAAAAAATAGACAGCCTTACACAAGTTGAAAGAACGGCATAAACAAAAGACTAAGGACTTCCTTCTGGTTTACTCAGCAACATTTCAACATCAACTTCTGTCTGATGCATGTATGTATGGAAATTTTCACAATGGATTATACATTCTACATTTCACTTTCATTTAAAGTAACCCATAATTTTCACATAAGAGGTTTTATCAATAGTTCCCTTTTCCTTGACTTTTATGCCAAGGTCTATCCAGTTTTTTGGGTCACTACCTTCCTTCAGGGCTATAAGATTATGGCAAGAATAATAACCTTGATTACTGTGCTAGATATTGTCGCTATGGTTACTAATCAAAATTGTTGCTCTTAATCACTTTAGAAATTGAAATTATTTCACAGCCCTTTTGGCATCTCATTTTGACTATTTAGTTATTTCATGACTACTACAGGCATTCTGTATGAAATGAAATTAAATAAGTCACTGCTGACAGTTTTTTTTTTTTTTTTAATAAACACACTGTGCATGTTATTTGTTTCACGTCTAGTCACCAGGAGTTAAAAAAGAATAAAGAAAAAAAGCAAGACAATGAAGCAAAACAGAACATCACCAAAAATATGGTGAATGCTTCAAATCTCACAGCCATCAATACCAGATATTTTATTATTTGTTAAGTTATGAACATGTTGCTATACAGTAGAGAAAAATTGGCCCTTCCAAATAAGCTCTGACAGTCTTTGCAGGAGGGTAATCTAGTCGAGCTGACCTTTATAAATGACCAAATCTTTATAAATAGTCCTTTCAGACTGCACCTATTCTTTAAAGAAGTTGTACACTGAAAGTCTACCTGTACTTGAGCATGGCTATGGGTGGAGTTTGTTTAACCCAGTTACAATGCACAAAAGTGAAATGCATTTCCAGGCAAAGAGTAGCCATTTGTAACATAGTTTATATGATACAGGGAAAGTGTAAGCTACCTATAAAAAATTCCAGGCCTTTTTTTAATCTTTTTTTTTTTTTTTTTAAATGTTTTATATGAAACTATCCTAACAATATACATGATTAATAATGCAGCCCTACCTTCCTGGCTGGGCTCACTGGGCTCCATCTCTTGCTTGTCCTCTCTTTCAGCAGCTTTGATGTAGAGCTGGAGCAGCTCTTTAGACTGCCTCTCCTCCTCTCTGCGGTCGAGCACCCTCTGCAGGGTCTCCTGGAGGCTCTCAGCCTTCTTCTCTTGGAAGCCCAGCACAGAGGCGAGCTCAGGGCAAGGGGTGTCCACCAAGGTCTGGAACAGCAGGGCACATAAATAAAAATAACGATCAGTGTCTGTGACTTGTGACTGTGAGCACATGCCTCAATCCACTGATATTGAGGGTGTATAAGGGTGATGTTTATGGACGTATAGCTTTTGTTGTGGTGAGCGCAGAGTCACACCAAAAACAACAGTGACAGAAAGAAGACAAAAAAACAGGATAAACATGACAGTCAAGATCCACTCAAAAACACTGGTGAACAGCAGCAACATTTTTGCGCCACTGACAAGCAGTGTCAGTGTGTATGTCTACCAGAGTGCTGATCAGTGTGTGTGTGTGTGTATCAGTCATTAAAATCCCTTGTGTTCAGAGTACCAGATTACCAACGTTGTCCCACAATACTAACCCCATCCAGACAGGTGTTATCTTTCCAGTCAGTCTGAACCAGAAAAATAAATCTCCAGCCAACTTCTCTGAGAATGACACAGAGTATTGTGGGTGCTGGAGTCTCTTATTCTCAAATATAAATATTATAAGTTCCCATGGCTGTATTTTCTTACCAAACTGTAAAATATCAAGTGGACTGATAAGTTTGTCTTGATTTTACAGTCAGCTGATGCTTGTGTACATTTTTTTTTTCCAAAACTGAAAGGTAAATCACTGCCATTTTGGACCAATTTGTCAGCATTTTGACAACTGCAAGGCACACCCAATTGATAAACCAGCCACATTTCCTGTCATGTCATTATGACCTGTGCTTCACGAGAATATTTTTAAAGGTTTATTAAAATAATAAATCAATTTAAAAAAATCAAAACGGCAGCCTGAAAATTGATGGCGGACATTATAGGTAAAATGTATGTTCAGTATGTTCACACACAAATCTGTAGACATTTCTACAAGTAATGGTGCAGTGAACATAAGCATTAGACTTTAAGGGCTGAATACAGTGTTGCTTGTTTCAATATGTCAGTATTTGGCGTGGTAGATATCTTTAATATGATGTTTCTGACCCCGCTGTAGAATTCAAAGTGAACTGATTGCTGTGCCTTGAGTTTATCTTCAGCTAAAGATATTGCATAACCCCCCCCAAAAAAATGACAACATGACAATTTTTGAACCAGTCCCTTAAATTAAAGGTAGACCTAGTTAATATACGTGACAACTTTCATATCATTGTGATACAGAGGTAGCAGATAGTAGCAGCAGCAGCAGCAGTAGTAGTTTATATTGTATTTCTAAATCATGTAATTTCATAAACAAAATAAAACTGTTCCATTATGTGTCTTGGAATGATTTTATTGAATGTGGTAGGACCCAGATACCTGTAAATCTGCCTCTGACATGAGAATAATACTGGCCAGGTCCTGTTTCAGCTGCTGGGCCAGGATCCGCCATGGCTCCGTTCCACTGGAGCTGTCAACAGAGTCAGCCACCAGCACCATGGAATCCCTGGTCATCCAGGCGGTGCCACCATCAACTACAGTGGAAAGTTAAATGACCATTAAAACACATGGGGGCACACGGTACATTTAGAATAACTGGAATGGGCCCGTGGTGTACACAAATCTCAGACAGAGGTAAACTTTCTTACTCTTGCGAATCGGAGACCATGTCTCTCTTTCTTGCAAGAGCATGAACTTTGTGTTTGAGGGTAAGCACAGAAAGTATGCTTCATCTTCCACTATTGTCCCGTCATCTTCAAGTACCACTGAGACAGCGTCACTGGGGCTGAAACCAAGAAACTCACACCCTAAGGGAAGAGCAGAGACAGACACCAGACCTATTACAAATGATTTAATGACTTTTTTAGTGCATTGTATACCACTTCATAAACTAGCCTACATTCACTAAATAGTGGATTGAAAAATCTTTAAACTCTACAATAGCCCCTTTCAAGACAGTGATAGATAGATAGATAGATAGATAGATAGATAGATAGATAGATAGATAGATAGATAGATAGATTTACTTTATTGATCCAAAACGGGGAAATTCTTAAAAGTTGTCCTCCCAAGCCGTGCCAGGGGTGTTAATCCCTGCCGTGACCCGGATTCGAACCGGGGTTGCTGCGGCCACAACGCAGAGTACTAACCACTATACGATCACGGCGAGCTACTGGGAGTCACTGTTCTATCGAGTAGACCTCTTAGATCTGGGGTGTAGTGGTGGCCAGAGCTCTTGAGAGGTATGAGGATCTGGACCACGCCTAGTATTCAAAGAATGAGCAGGACAGGAGGGAAGTCTTGCCTGCCTGTCATGTTCAGTTCCTACAAGTTTGAGCACGGACATGTTGCTGCACACAGCTCGTTTAAAGCGTGAAATCAGCGATCAAACAGTGCAGCAAAAAAATTAAATAAATAAATAAATAATCAAACCAGTTTCTTCAATCAGTGCTCAAATTAGTCACATAACTGACTCGTTTATTCCAGGTAAGGTTATTCCAGGTACAGCGTACAGCACATTTACCGTTCAGTCCAACACAAATCGAGGAAAAACAAATGATTGCCTCCTACAGTACAACAGAAACCACATTCATGGCCATTTAGCTGAGTTTTGACACAACGTATATGAAAGAGATGACATTTAAAGCTGCTAACTTTGTTACACGGTACCTTGACAGTCTGGAAACGTCAACGGTAAACTCGAATTTACGCATTTGACGAGCACCTTTTCATCTCTTCAGCGAACAAGTGACAGCTTCTGTGCTTACCTTTTATCTTTAGTTCATCTAAAGAAGGCACCACCAAACCGTATGACTTCTGTCGTGTGAAATTACACACTTTACAAGGTTTTCGTTCAGTCATTGTACTCCTGAGGTGGACAAACCCTGTGAAGCTGGCAAGTGGCGGCAGGTCTCGATTTCCAGTTTCGAATGCGGAACCTGGTGGCGCAACGCACCCTGGGAAATGTAGTTTTATCCAGAACCTGACCTTTAGCTGGCATAACACCTTGATCATGAAATAGCAGGAATGTGCGTGATTTCGAAAGGAGGCGATTAAAGCTGGTGTATCCTATTTTTTTTTTTTTTTACACTGTGTGAATCAGATCCGCAGCTCAAACGAAGTGGAAAAGGCTTTCTTATTATTATTTGTTGTTGTCTTGGTTTAGGAAAAGCAATCGATCGTGGTTCACTCGAGCAGCAAGAGGGATAGGAAGATGGCATCCACTGAGCAACCTGATCCGCCAACACAGGTCTAAAATTTGTGTTCTTATCACATTTACTTCCCAATACCTGCAAGACAGAGCAAAATGTCAACGCTGTTTTAGAATTTGTATCTCTTGACTGCCACCAGCTTGACTGATCGTAACATACTTTTAAAATGCCAAAGGTTAGCTTGATAGCTAATGGTGGCATGCTAGCTAACCTAGCTATGTTAACGTTACAAAAGTTGTCTCCCTGTCGTGGTTGTGTGACAAGTGGAAATGCAGGGCGGAGATGCATATTCATACGTTTTACCACATCTTAATAAAACTCTTGCAGCTCGTTTAGATTATCTGCTACCCTAAAGTTAGCTTAGCTCCAGCCCTGACCATGCAGATGTCCCCTGTTTCTCTGTCAAGCTGGGAGCAAAACTGTTATTTCTGAACGGAAAGGTCAGTGACAGCTAGCTGCCAAACAAACCTTGTTTGCACCAGGTGAGGCTTTCTGCTTGCGGTCCTCTGGCTCACCTCAATCTAAACAAGCTGCTCTGGTCATTCCCAGAACACGACACTAAGTTTGGCTCATGCATCTGGACAGAAACAGATTTATGCATATCCTGCTTGATTAGTAATCGGTTTAATGTGCTAGCACGCATTAGCAATGGATAGGACTTCCAGAGTGGGAAATGGCAATGTTCTACCAAAACTAAGGCTGTCATATTGAAGCTTTGCAAGGCAGTTTATGTTAAATATGGTGTGTTGCATTAGGATATAAATAAAAACTAACAGTCACAACTCAGGCTTTGATGCTTTCCACATGCAGGTTAATTGATTAAACAATTCCTCACTCAGTGCATTGGAGATGAGTAGAGTGACAGTCAATGCATGAGCATTTATATTTGGCTGCATGGCCTCCACTGACTAGTGAACTGTGTTAACTGTAATTGGCATGTTGAACATGTATACCTGCTATCTGTATAGTGTAGATTACCAACATGGTCTCCAATGCTACAATGTAAAATAATAATGATGATAATAATAATGATGATAATAATAATAATAATAATAATAATAATAATAATAATGACGTTTCCTTCACGCCACTGCTATAGAGTATATGAGCCAGACGCAGGCAAAACTATAATGTAAATATCTGTTTTTACTGTATTCTCCCCTGATGCATCCAATAAACAATCCTGATATCATTAGCTTTTAATGACAGTAAAGTGTGAGAGATGTTACTGTGCTCTGCCATTGTTTTGGGTAATCACATAATTAGTGTGGCTTATCAAAATGAAGATAGGTTTCAGGTTTCATCAGCACTAATCTCTGGGACGGATAATAGGAAGCCTTAGACAGACAAATATCTAGATAGATAGACAGATGATAGTTGGATAGAAAAAAAAACAATCTTTTTTGGCCTGTTTTCAGTTATTATCTACTGTTTTACTCAGTATAAACAACAGTGCAGTCTTGATAAACTAGCACGACCTCTGTGTCTCCAGTAGATGGCACTCTCATACAGTTGTTTGTTTACCTTCTCAGCCTGGCCTTCCACCTGGAGACGATGCATCGGCTCCCCCCAGAGAAGCACTGGTGAGTTTCTACTGTTCACTACAAATTATTTCACCGCCTACACTGTGAATTAGAGAAGCAGCGATGTCCACCTGCCATAACCCTTTTTCATTTCCTAAAATTGAGCGAACGCTGTTTTGATGAATATGTTATTCTCACAAACAGTGCAGGTAATTTTTAGATATTGATCACTTAGGTGAGTGCATTGGTTGCCAACAGTATACAAACCATGAAAGTTCAAGGTTTCAAGAGTTTTATTTATCACAGGTATATTTCCAGACTGTGAATGGCTTATTAGATAATGAAATATAAATTCATTCATTCATTCATTTTCCAAACCGCTTATCCATAAGGGTCATGAGGGGTGATGCAGCCTATCCCAGTATTCATGTAAATTTACATGATAAAAATATACAAAAATACAAGATACAAATTATGAACTATGTGTGTGTGTGTGTGTGTCTCCAGCATAGTGATTGTCCTTATTGTTGCTAGTTGTTTACAGTCAGGGTATAGAAGCTCTTTCCGTGTCTTTTGCACATTGTTTTTCCCGATCAAACACTTTGCCAGCAGATTTCACTAGTTTTTCATTCTTCTCTTGCGGAAAGGCTAATAAGTGAAATCTACCGCAGTGGTGCTTGGTTTGAATGAAACTTCCATACTTCTGGGCATTGATGGAACATAGTTAAGAAACATGACTACAGTACATGTGATCTGTTGAGTTAAAGACATTTGTTTTCATCTTTTCATCAAGGAACCAGTTTGCTTGGTTGATCAGATGAGATTATATTCCCCCAGCAAGATCAAGTGTTAAAGGCTTCCAATTAGCAGCCAGTCACTTTAGCACTGTACTGATGGTCTCCAAGCCCTCTAATGAGAAGCTTCTTAATGTTCCTTGTCCTGGGAGAATAAAGAGCATGTAGAAAGGCCTGTTTGAACAGTCTGTGTCACAGTGATTCCACAGTTGGTTGAATTATTTTTTAGTGAAAAGCTTTGACCATCTACCTTTTATGGTCTTTCAAAGTTTTCTCCCATTTTCTTGTCAGGAAACTTGCTATGTGGACCACAGTTTTCATCCGCAGTCTTAAGTTGTGAATGCAAGACAAAACTGGCTACTTTTTTTCATGAGAATTATTACTAGTTGGGAGGCACTGGGAGGGAAAAGGTTCATAATACATGTTGGGCCCAAGTGATGACAATCATTATTACCGAGCATGTCTTACTGCTCAGTGGAATGGAACACATTTCAGGTACGTTCACTGTCCTTGTATGGACACACGATCCAGGTTATAAGAGAGCTGTATTATTCATCCTACATGTCTCAATGTCATTCACCACCATTCACTCTTCATCCTCCCCCCATCATCCCCTCATGCCAAGGCTAATTTAATCCTGGGGTTATTGATTGTGGGAGCATTCTCCCAGGCTTTCTTTCAATTTACTTCAATTTCATCATCCCAATGCGCTTCAAGACTGCTGCCTCAAAAAGGGAAGAAATTCTTGTTATGAAGGTCCTGATTCGAGACTGGCTGACAAGTCCCCTCCCTTCAACTCCCACCTCCTCCCCCCCTTTATTCCTCCTTTCTCTTTTTGATGAGCTGCTCTTTCCCAGTTAAGTGGATTATTACAGTAGGGATAATTCTTGTCACATGGCATTATTTGGATGAGGTGAATAATTGAAATTTGTGTCTGAAAGGATTTTATCTGGATGAGAGGAAAGGGAGTGCTGGCAGGGGTGGGAGGACGGGTGGGAGGGGAGGGGAAGGAGGAAGAGAGAGCGAGAGCGAGTGAGGGAGCGCACACGTTTGTATAACATTTATGTGCACATGTGCATGTCAGACAAGGCAGCGTGTCAGGCTGGGGACACCAGTCATGTTAACAGGTTCTGACTCACCTCGCCCAGATCAGCAGGCCCTGGCTCGCTGCATGGCACGGGCTCTCCTCTGTGGCAAGAGGGCCCTGCTCAGGGGCCTGTGCCACTGCCTCGGCCACCATCGAGGCTACATGGGCTGGTTTGGACCTGCAGTTACAGACACAGTGAGGCAAAGAGAGGGAGAGGCTGTGTGAGTGTGCTCCATGGTTGACTGATATACCAGTCGCTGCCAGCCACTGCTGTTGCCTCCGGGACTGCTCTTTGCTTGCTCTTGCCCCCCCCTGCACAGTCTCTAGCTGTAACCCCCACCCCCTCCCACCTTCCGCTCATCACTGCCATCGCCATCACCCCTGCCAATCTCTTGCTGGTGTCTCTCTATGCTCTTTGTGCTCAGCCCTTGTGGTCACTCCCACCCCCACCCATCACCACTACCACCACAAGCTCTTCCTCTGCCTCCTCCAGTCACTCTGTCCTCTGTCTCTTTTCCAGCTCCACCCCAACACCCCTGCATTATTATATATATGTATATTTTAATGTTTTTTTTTTCTATTGACAAATAAGCAAAGTGTGAACTTGAGAGGCACACACAGATTTGAAAACTGTGAAAATAATTGGAAACAAAAGTGTCTGTGTGTGCCACGGTGAGAGCAAGCCATTGAAAAATCTTTAATGTCTTAAAACTATTTTTTAAAATAAATATTAGGCCTTAAAAGTCATTGAATAGTTTTACAACTGAATTAATGAGGTCTTAATTTCAACATAAACGTTTTTATATAATTTCATTTCCATGTATTTTTTTTTTTGTCATGTTAGTTAACTTTTCTACATCAGAGTCAGCATTTCTGATGGTATGATACTCTGCGCCACTGAAAATTATTACAGCTTTTATACTTACCTGCTGAGAAACTGCCTATTGCAAATTAACTCAACTCGCCTTATAGTTACCAATCATACTTATCTGTGAGAGAAATCCAAGAAAGCTCTTGTACTTACCTGCCCCATCGTCTGTGGGAAAACAAGAATAATAATGGAAAGATTTTTTTGCAGAACCAGTTTGCTATTTAACCCAAAGGAAAATGTTACATAAAACAGTTCATAGAATCATCTAATTAATAACATGCTATATTCCTGCTTACCACACGGACCAAATTTATAATATTAGCTTTATACCTACATGCATGGCATATTTAAATGAAAAATACTAATTTGGCCAAAAATGTATTTAAAGTTTATTTTAAAAAGGTTATCAAAGCATTAAATAAAGCTCTCTGCTACCTGCAGACACCCTGGTGTGCTGATATCAGGCTAAATTATTTGACAGCTGTGAGTCTCCAGAGTCAGGTTGTCCCTAATTCTATCCCCACAACATTCAGCGTAAGAGGGATGACCTCTGCCAGTCAATGAGATATGGTTTGTTTGTGTTCATGTGTGTGTGTGTGTGTGTGTGTGTGGGAAGGGGGGCTGTGTGGTGTGTCCACAGGATGTGTGGGTGTGCAACTGATCTACAGGAGAGACGGCCACCTCACCAAAGAGGATTCTAATTCTGTTGGGCACCCCTGGCAGCATTAAGCCGACCCCTTTACTCTCAGTGCACTGAAAAATCACTGGCCCCAGATGAAAAAGTGTGCGGGGATGTGAGCGCGGGGTTTATGTGGGTAGGAGCCTAGGAGGGAATCTATACGCCGTGCACACCTCTGTGTGTGCATTTGGGCACGCATAGTGTGTACTGTGTGTGTGTGTGTGTATGTGTGTTTAGGTTTGAGGTTGTGGTACAGCAGAGGGAGGGAGGTAATGGGAGGGGGAAAAGAGTTGTATGAAGAACATCCCCGGTCTCACAGCAACTTCAAAAGCTCCCCTTCCCCAGGATATTAAGCGACTGTGATGAAAAATTTAGCGAGCGTTAAATAAGGCGCTTTGAAGTGATCTGTTTTGGCTCAGCAGTCTCCGAATTTCCGTAGCCCCTCTGCTATCGCCATCACACTATAGAGAGAGAAAGTGGAAAAAAAGGAGCAGTGTATTAAGTGCACGAGTTGAAGCTGTTGGCTTGGCTGCTTGGCAGAGGACATGCCAACAGGAATCTGTACAAAGCCAGTGGCATGAAGGCACTACTGCTGTTACTGTCCCCTTTTGTCTCCCTTCAGCTCGTTTTCTCCTCATTTTACCTCTCCTTCCCTGACGGCTGTTCTGTCAAGCCCCATGAGTCCCAGGCAAACAGATGTTGCTCATATGTTGGTTCTGAAACCAGATTTTTTTTCCTCCCTCTTACGCGTGGGTGTAACGCAAATGTAACACAACAGTCATATCACGTAGTCAGAGGTACCCCAAGGATCTTGACTCAGTCATTTTTATGTGCAGACTCTAATTGTTAAATATTTTCCCTATGGACCATATGTTTAACTTTTTACATTTTTTTACATTAATCTGATCGGATGCTGTTTTCTTTTTTTTTCCCATCTCTGCACTGCATGACCTGCACAAGCAGCAAAAATAGAGAATGTGATCAATTTCAATTTGAACATTTTTACCTTTTCACCACCATGAAGAAAAAGTTACAGGAACATAATCTTTTATTAGATATTCATATTTCAATTCATTTCGTGTTCATCACTTTTAAAACCATTATTTTAATTTTTGAGGACTCCTGGTTTCAACACGCTCCAAATTAATTATTGGGGCAGAATAAAAAATGGTAGCCAGTAATGAGTCTGGTATGGTAACTCCATTCTGTCAAGAAACTAGGCTACCATTTAGTTAGTCAAGGGAACCTTCTCTGAGATTTTCCTTTTTTCCTCTTTGCTCATTACTTTAATTGTAATTGTAATCCTTTATTGGAGCTGTCTGCAGTAAAGGAGAGTTATGGTCCTAGTGGGGGCACGAGCCATAGAGATATTTCATGATTATTGGAGAAGACGGTCACTAGGTGGCAGCCACTAGTTCGGCCTCGCTGTAATTACTGTGCGGGGAGTGATGACGAGAGGCTGTGTGTATGTTTTGTGTGTGCGTGCGTGTGTACGTGCGTGGGCGTGTGGAGAAGGGAGAGAGATTTCTCAGGTTCCAACACACTCCTTGAAAGAGAAAAGTCAAATAAATCTGATCAGCTGCCATCTCATGGTCAATAGATTCTGTGTCCTGTCACGTTGACTGTAAACATGCTGCATGCTCTGCAAAACTACAGTATAAAGACAAGTTGTCAACAAGCACCTGGGCTTCATAGTGCTGTGTTAATTTTCACATCAGCTCATTTTGAACATGTTTTCTGCACATTGTCAGCTGCAAGCTATTTAGATGGCATGGCATTCTTTTTTTTTTTTCCACCAGTGACTTCCTCTAAGAATACCTATAGGTTTGCATTTGTACCTTTTTCAGACCACAGTGTTTTTTCAGTAGTCATGATGAACTAGTCTCTTTGAGAAGCACAGAGGCTCCGTTTCTCAGCGCGACTCTCATTGTGCATCGTGCGCTGTTTGTTTCGGTGGTTAATGATACAGGAAGGGCCCTCCATTTTATTGTTGCTGTGTTGCACTTTTTCCCCTCCTCGCCCAACACGGCAACTAGCCTCCTTAGAGGACTCTGTATGAATTCTCACTGTCATGTCCAAGGACGAGTGGCGCAGGGTCAGCTAATTGCTTTTATGATTATGATTTCACGTCAGATTTATCGTGCATGCTCAGAGCACATCTTCCAGGTCCTGCCGACGTTGCTGGCTCGGATGGGGAAAATGAGTTTACAGCCTCTGGCTTTGACTTCTTGTTTAAGTGCAGGTCACACTTTTTGACTCATTAGAGTTGAACGCAGGGGGTGAATCACACAGGCTTTTCCTGTAAAAGCTGCTGTTTTCTCTGACAGTAAGTGTACTCGTTTGTCTCATATGTTGCCACAAAAGAGAATTTCTTTACTTTGTCTTCAACATGTGCAGAACTTGGAAGTTATGAGTGAGGCATGACACAGACAAGGATTTTTGCTTTTTTTTTTTTGTCGTTTGAACTTTTTTTTATATGAGCCATAAATCTTATCTTCATTTCTGTTTGCAGATGAAAACATTACGCTTTTTTCCGCTCATATGCCAGAATTATCAGTTGACTTCTTTTTGATGTTGACGCTTTTTTTCCTGATGGCTCCACCCACCTCTTTGAAAATGATGAGCAGAGATGAGTCCAACCCAGTTTTTTTTTTTTTTTTTTTTTTTTTTTTATTATTTTGTGGTTTCTGCCTCATGTGCTTAGCCGGACTAGATCTGTGTTTCCAACCCCTTTGAGGCAGTAATGCGGCCTTTCACAAGAGTGCTTTTATCTTCTCGACAACATTGGAAATCACTTAATTCACTGTAAAGTTCAAGAGTGTCCACGGTATATGAAGAAGTAGCTGTCGTCACTGTACGTCAATAATACACATATTATATGTAGATAGAGTTTCATGTTGTGGCCCGTGGCTCTTGATTTGTTGTAGTAGTTTGACCTCACTCTGACCTTCCTGGCTGAGCCACAGCGTGACTGTTGACAGATGCAGCCTGGGAATTTGGTTTGGACAGCGTTTTCTAATGCTCAGAAGAATGCCTAAGCTACTTTTAAGCAAAGTTCATTTTGGAGACATATTTGAAGTCTGTGATTAAGCAGAATTCAATAAACTTTAATGAATACTTAGGACTTTATTTGTAGGGATTTTTGTCTCGGCAAGTACATTAATGTAAACAGCATGGCAACAGAGCTGTAATTTCCAATTCTCCCACAATTTAGGGAACTGTCATAATATGTTTACTTAAGAAATGATAGAAATACGACACCAGTTTAATTACAGCGTAGTTATTTTGCCTCAATACTTGGGAAAGTGGCCTTATTGAGCTGAGCTTCCTTTTTACTCACTATTCTGCTTTGTAATTACTTCAGCTTGATTTATTGTCTTTCTTTGTGTTTATGGACATAAACTGCAGGAGTGAGTAACTTGGTCTGAGAGTGGCTTGTCTCCTTGCAGCGAGAGTGGAAATCTCCCGATGAATCTGAGATGTCTCCGCTGTCAAGACTGCTCACATCGCTCTCAGCCTCCAATGTCACTTTCAAGGCATAATTACACAAGTTGTGTTGATTAGTATGAGAAGCAATTACGCTGGCTTTCCGCCGCAAATGGGGAATGTGATGGCTCTTGATTGACAGGAAGCATCCTGGCTTTAATAAGTAAATGACTATGGTAATTCAGGTACTGAGACCCTTTGATTTGTCAGCATCTTTCTCATTTTTCTGATGTCCTCTGATTTTGATGAACATGAATTTGATTGAATACCCCCGCTGCCCCTCTTTCCTCACATCCTTCTTTTTGTCTTTCATTGCTCTGACCAGAAAGTGCTGTCACAAGGGAGCCACTTGGCTGTGCATTTCAGAGCTAAAGACCATCCTCAAAATCCTGCAGCTGATGCTGAATTCTCTTTTTTTCCCCTTCAATTGAATTGAAAAAAAAAAAAACAAAAGTGTTTGGCACATAATTTAAAATGCCTTTTCCCCCCTCGTTCTGTTTAGCACATCATGTTTTCAGAAGAGTGGAAATCAGAGGAAAAATTATTTGTAATTGACACTTTGGGGGATTTTTTTCTTCTTTATCTGGCTTCCCAGTAAGTTATTAGCTGTTAATTTGTCTGCCAGCTCCCCTACAGCGCCAGATATTTGTTCAAATGCTGGGATCCCCTCAGTGCAATTGTAACTACACTTCTGAAAATGCTACCCAGTCTAATTATGTAATATGATACTGCCTTTTAGGCAAGTGTCTTTTAATGGAATAATATTAGTTCTAGGAAAGGGTACAGCACTTTATTGGAACAGTGGCACTGAAGACCCCTGTGTACTTCATGGAATATACAGTATTCTGCTGTAGAAACAGTTTACATACTCACCTCACAGAGCGGGGGCTCATTACACAAAAAACAACCCTATATTCATTTTCAGGTTTTGCATTAGCTTCTGTGTATTTAAGATTTCAAGATTCAATTAGGGCAAAACATTAAAATAATGTTGACTTTTGAGCGGTCCAGCCCTTTATCTCATATTTCTTTGTTAACTACAGTTGGTCTAATCAAGTAACTCCCTGTTTGTCTTAGTAACCCCCTATAGAGTCATACATGCATAAATATAATAAAATAATTTGCACTTGCACTCCGTAGCCCAGCTGTAATTTATATGGATTGAATGAGTGCTGCATTGTGGAAAAGCACGAGTGGACCAAACGCTCGTTTGTCACCTCTAATAAATGTTGGAATGTAAATTATGAAGTTATGCTTCAGATGTAAATGCACTTTATTTCAGTCCTTTAATGCAAACAGCCCACTCCAATACATTAAGGGGGTGGGGGGCAGAGGGGGATTTAACTTGGAATTTTGACTGTTTTCACAATCAATAATAAACACAAAAGAGCCTAGATGGGGAACATTATAACATATCTGAAGTGGGGTTCATAAATTATTGCATGAAAGCAGGCTTGTACACCAAAAATGTAAATACATTAATGTTATTAATAATGTAGTGACTAATAGTTCTATCAAGACTGTAATAGCAGTTTAATGGAATATGACAGCAAGAATGTATTACACTTCTTACATTTAGACGGGACCTCACATGACATTTATCAGGGATTTCTGAAACAATTTTTTTGATTATTTTGTTAAGTTAATTGCTTCTTTTCCCCCCAACGTCTTCTCAGGGAGAGGGGAGAAAAAACTGGTAATGGATATTAATTAATATGTGTCAGTTTTCTGGGTTTGATGAAAAATAATGAAAGCAAAACGCTAATGAGATTTCAGAGTTTTTCTGTGTGTGGCACCCTGAGATTGTGGCTTTATCTGGGGAATCAGAAAAAAGAGATAGTGGGCTACTCTCTAGGCCTAAATGAAAATGACAGAGAACATAGAAACCAAGATCATTCATCTTAAAACCTACTAAATAGAGTACTTAAGCCAAAATGTTGTACCCTAATTAGTCTTAGATGTTGGAAGTATGATACAGCAGTGTATTGACGGGCAGATTGGAAAGTATTCTGAGTGTGTCATACTGAAAAGTTGAGCCTTGCTTGCATTTTGCCTCTTCTTGTCGGAATGACGTTATCCTCACCTGTAACTGAAAGCTTGTGTTCAGAAAGAAAGAAGCACTTGAGGCGTTTCTGGCACACTGCGGTCCTGGCTTCTTTTCCTATCTAATCTGTTTTTAATATTGTTTGCCAGGAAGACAATGTATGGACTTGCTTTTCAAGAAATGTTCCAGGGCTGGGATGTAGATTTTTTACAGGTATTTTAACCTTATGTTTGAACTAGACCCATCCTCCTGCGCTTCTCAAAAATGAGCTACACTTGGCACAGATTATAATTGAACATCTACACTCTCATCTGCAGTCCACTACAGTTAGCATGAACAAACCCCTGCCAAGAGTTCTTTGTGTCTGCTAGAAGTCTTCAGCAGAAAGAGTAGCTTTAAAAGCTATCATTAAGGTGGGGCACAAGTGTAGACCAGCAGTGAAACAGAGGTTGGCACAGTAAAAAGCAGCCATTGCTCAAGCCACTGGCACAACTGACAATTATCCAACACCTGGACTGGCTCCCCTCCCTGGCATCAGCGTCAGGACTGTCGTCTTCTTGTTAATACAGTGATTAACAGGAAGACTGCATTTGTTTTACCTTGCAGCTCTCCTGGCACCTCTCCTTTGCTTTCTCTTTGATTAAAATAGTAGATGGATGGATGCATGGTGGCTTTGTATTGAACTTCAAGGGAAACGTGAGAACGTGGCGACAGAAATAGATTGAATAGAAAAGAGACTCAGCTCTTTATGCTCCTTCTAGGTTTGATTCGCTCTAGAAACTGGGCCTCTGCCTGAGGTAGTCCTGCCTGCACTTCTGTGAACACCGTCTTTGTTTGCCCTCCAAATATGACTCAGGTTTTTGTTTATGTATCCCCCAATAACTCACTGTTTTCCCTGTTTATTTTCTATGTTTATTTATCATGACTACGTGCCTTGCTCATGCCTCCCTATTTTTATGGGAGTGTGTCATGCTTTTCTCCCCTACCATACTGTGGAAAGTGGTTTTAGGTATCAGGGGGACAAGAAAAGGGGAAGTGAAGGGGCTTCATCAAACACCCTGTGCTTTTGAAATGCAGAGAGTGGCATTGTCATGTGTTTTCTGTGTCAAGGTCGAGAGAAAATGTCAGAACAGGTGTGTGTCTGCTGCTGAGCGGCCTGCCAACTCAGCCCCTTTGCTGTAACATGCCATCCTGTGTGACATTATAGTGGCTCACTGTGGGTCGCCTGCTCTCTTCACTCTTGCAGAGCGGCCCAGTAAAATGTATTTTTTCTAACACCACGTGTGTTGCTGTAGACTCCACATGACTTTGACCCCTGAACTTTGGTCACAGACTTTGATTGTTGAACAGTAATGAGTATGGATCCTGTGTAGCAGCAGCACCCAGCATTTCATCCTGATTACTTAATTTTTGTTTTGTTGTGGTGTTTGGTTTTGAATGCATCTCAGAGACAAATATAAAAGAGGTGGAAACTACTGTTTAAAATTATTATTGACTGTTGACCCTCCCAGGAAGAATACAATAATCATGAATGCCTAATATGAACCAAAACATAACCCTGTCCAAAGAAAAAAATAAATTGATGAACATTAAGTTCACTTTAAGTCAGACCTGTATTTTTGTGTTTCAAGGTGACATTTACAGATACAATTGTACAAGGGTGCTGATTTAACAAACCGCAATGGAAAGAGTTGGGTGGGTCTGTCTTTGTGCAGGTCTGTTTTATTAGGAATGTATTATTTGGGCAAGTATGTCACTAAACCTGAAAATTCTGGTTTAACGTCTCATAAAAGATGAATCATGCTCAGATGGATGGGTGCGGCATGAATAGATTGAATGTCATACTGTTTGTTATCTCTATTTTGCATCCTGTAATATTCAAATTGTGTATCAAATTAAATGAGAGAGAAGTGAACTGCTGCTTCTCTGACCCCGATGATTGTTGTTCTCCGACGCTGTCAGCGCCAAACACAACTCAGCCTTATCCTAGTTTTGAGGTTAGACACTCAATGGCAGTTGGAGGCCTCCAGAAAAAGGGAATTTGCCAACATTTTTCACTGTCACTTAGTATGATCGGGAACAGACACTGCCTGCTCTCCCTCGCCAAAACCAAAGGGAGGTCTCCTGCCTTAAGTTTCCCCCTCGTTTAGTGGTGATTTCAGACTGACTTATCCACCGCTGTAGATGTGTGGCCCATTGTCTTGGCAAGTGTGTCTAAATGTTTGTGACAGGTCTCGTTGAAAGACAGGGCGCCAGGGTAAGCTGCCAGGCTCTCCTCCCCCCACCATCTCAGCCCACCCCTCCCACTCCTGGCCAGTAGATGGCGATGTTAATCTTCTCTAGCCGTAGCCGTGCCTTGACATGTCTGGCTCAACACCGTCCCTCTGCTCTCTTTCTCTCTCTGTGGTGCTCAACTGAGGAAAGAGGGGTCTCACCTCGTGTGGAGGGTCATGCCACCAATTCCTAGCCCCCTTCTGAAGACCATGAAATTGTTGATCCAAGACGCACGATTAGCGCATTGAGCCTATTGACTGAAGAAGGGTTGACGCGTGATTATAATGTCACTGGAATGTCACAATCTGTCTGCTTGTCGTTGTGGGCATACTCTCATCCAGTGTCACAGTGTACTCAAGAAGGAACAATTTGATCAATAAAAGGACACCTCTCGTTCTATTGTCACTGGCCTCTCTATTCTAGTTTTATTAGTCAACTTGGCAGGCAGGGAGAGCTGCACTAAAACCCCATGCCAACTCACTGCATCCTCACCCCAGCTCCCTGCTTATATTTGCCTATCACAGTGCTTCACTTCAAGTTGTTTTGCTGTTTGTGTGTTGCTGGCTTGGGCGTGTTTGTGTGTGTGTGTGTTTGTGGGTATGTGTTGCTGCAGTGAGAAGAGTAGTTTGGATCAACAGCGAAGGATAGGCTTGTCACTGTAAGTTGCTTGTGACGGGGGCGGCTCTTCTCCTGCCACCACAACACAACTTCTGTGGTGTGTCGCTCGGACACAAGCTTCACGTTGTTTGCTACTGGTGCCGCTTGCATTTTGCCTCAATCAACTAATTGGATGTGAAAGGCCGGCGTGCCTTGATGAAATGAAGGACAAGATACTAAGCAGCGGCAGTTTTAAGGAATGCCTTTGTGTTTATTTACATGTCGCTCAGACTATAGACAGTTGCTTCTCTCGTTTATGTTCACAGAAGACTTTCAACTAATTCATATGGATCACTTGACTGTGGCTCAAAGCTCATATTGCTAATGTAAATATTATGTTGGAGCTGTCATGATTCACTTTAATGTGGTATTTGTTCATTTCCAAAATGGTATACCCTCGTTTTGGAAGAAAAAAAAATGATTACCTAAAGTGCATCATTATTGTTTTTCTTTTTTAAAGTTGGTGGCTCCAATCTGCAAAATGAGCAACCAGTGGCTTTATTTAACTTTTATACTTCAGCTGTTTGTTTTAATTTTGTGCCAGTAATTATCCTGTTGCAGTTGGTGCCACTTTTTTCAGATTATGGTTATGTAGTTTTGGAACAAAACTCTTCATTAATATATAGCACATTTATTCACATATTAGGCTGTTATCGTGTCGCATAACACATTTTTGGTACGTTCCACTGATCTGAAGTTGCACTGTGAGTGTCCTTGTGTTTGGCAACACTCATTCCTTGTACTAAAAGGCACATGGAGCTGCTTGTCACAGAATGTCATCATTGACTGTAAAAGAAAAAAAAAAAAGAAAAGCTTCGAATTACAGGAAAGAGGCACTGCATTAAAGAACAAAGGAGATCGATGGCAGTACATTAAATTTTATGCGAATGAAAAAAAAAATCAACTAATTAAAATTGATTACTCCTGCTTTGTAAATGTGTTTCTGAATTAAATTATTGTATGAAAACATTTTGACCAATCGAGGAGCTGAGGAAGTATCCATTACTGGATTGCAGCTGAGAAGGGGCTGGAATGTTTTGTGGTGGCTAAGTAGTTTGTTGTGCTCCACTGCGACTCCCTCTTGCACCCCCACTGCTAAAGTGCCATGGGTTAATCTCTGATGACCCTTATCTCTCAGAGCAGCTCCAGACTCATGGTTTGGGCCTTTTACCTGAATTAAAAGGAATCTGTGGATGGGTATTTTTGTCCAAAGTAGGTGAAAGTGAGGTGTCACCGACAGAGCCGCTGGTCTTTAGTCATCAGGGCTCTCGGGACGCTCAGAGCCCCGATGGGGATGTCCTTACCCAAACAGTCATCTGTCTCAGTAGTTTAGCAAGGCCGACCCCAGGCAGCACGTCTGACAGTTGTGCACTGAGAAAAGTCGGGCTAAGCTTAATGCCATATCTCTCAGGCCATTTTTGAAATTGGTTGTATACCATATGTTTCTCCTTAGATTTAGTCTCAGAGGAATAAAAGCAATATTGCACTTTGGTTTTGCATCATCCTGTTTTTAAAGCACAGACTTTCAGTGACTTTTTAACCTCTGTATTTTTCCTGCAACCTTGTAAAAAAAAAAAAAAAAAAAAAAAACAGTACACTTTGTGACTACTACTATACTTAATTTTCTAAGTTTGTTACCAATTGAATTTATAATATAAATTTTATCTTAAAATAAAATACAATTTTAATCAACCCAGTCATTGTGCATGCCTGGCATTTAGGATTTTAATTGCTTAAGGTTTAAAAGTGTTATTGTTATACCGTAGTAAGATATTGCTTTGTGTATGATGAAAAATACTTAGACCACTTTTTCTGTCAGAATGTTCCATAACCAGCCTGTTTTTCACTGCGCCTTTGCTTTGTCCGCTTTCAAACGGCTTTCAATAAATAGCGTTAAACCAATCAACTTTTCCATGTTTGTGATGAGAGAGGTCTGACAGCGAAATGCTACTGAATGGAAAGTTTGCTCTGCACCAGCGATGGTCTTGAAAGAACCTGATTTCCTTCCACCAGCCCCCCTTTACAAAAATTGCGTAATGCGCTGTTGATGTCACGTTAGTCGCCTTGCCCATGGGTCTGACACTGTCACTGATGCAGCACTGTCTGTTATTTTTAAACCCTTGCTTAGTGAATGTCAATGAAGTTTTCCATGATCCATTTTCATCCATTGAAAGGTTGACTCTGACCTTTAATTTCAGAAGTTGGGATTATTCAATAAAGATTAACCACATTTGGGGGCTGAAGGCACAGAAAACCAACCCACTGTACGTACCCTTGTACTTTTACTGTACCATTTTAACAGATGTAAAAGTAGGTCTGTGCCAGCTTATAGTTTGTCATTAGTAGCAGAACAAACCCTACATTTCACCAGTACGTCTTTATCAGCTTTTACTGATTGAAGTTTGGTCTCCGCAGCGATTGCTCATTTTGTTGTTTTCATACATCACTCACTACTTTCAGAAGCACTGCACAAAAGTAGGGTGGCAGGAACTATTTCTTTGTACGCCAATTACCGTAATTCGGTAGTTTTTTTTGTGCATTTGTACTTTTTCAGTATTTTACAGTCACTTGTGCATACTTATGTTTTTACTTTATAAATTGCATCCACTGGAACATTTTCTGGGCTCTGCAGTGAACAGTTAGCAAAGAAGAGGAGTCATTTTATTTACTTTATTTAGACTTTATTTTGTAATTCTCTTCTCTAAAAAGCACCTCAGTAACCTTTACTCTGACTAAATTTTACAAATATCTACATTTTTTTTTTTTTTTTTACCCTTTTTTTAGTAAAACATCAGCAAAGTAACAATACATCTACTTGAGTAGGAAATTCTGTTTCTTTCCACTACTGGCCAAAAAGTCAAGATGGTTTGTTTTATACAGTCACTGTTGAAAAGATTCACTTCCAACAAGGCCCCTGATGTTGCCTCCAGTGTCTCCACTAGTGGATATGAAGGTTGGCTAAATGGTTGGGTCCACACCTCACTTCCCCATGTCTCCCAGGGTCAATAATTTCTTATAGCTGCTCCCATGAGGCCTTGCTTCCTCAGCTAAAGGTCGCATTAAGGCGGGAAAGATGTCACAATTAGAAGGGCATTTAAAGCCGTTCTTTTAAAAAGATTAAAAAGCACTGTTGGCCACATCAAGCAGTTAGACGACTAAAGGAAACGCAGTAATTGCATTAAAACTTCATTCCTTTTTTTGCCGGGCTCTGGTATCAGAAAGGTATTGGGTTAAGTCATTTAAGACAGCCACCCCTGATAGCAAATCACCCATGAAAGCACCTAATTAATATAGAGCTTCATTTTTCGCCGTCTCTCTCTTTTGGTCTTCCAAATGCGTGTTTGGGGGGGAAATTTGAGACTAGCCTAACACAATTTTTTTCCATGTCTATCAGGCTGTTATTATATCAGGGGCACTTCTCCACAAATGTACAGGCCAGGGCAATTTGGAATGAATTGATTCACACTGAGACTGAATCCTATACTTGCTAATGATTTCCTTTTAGCCCCTCTATTGTCACTCCCCGCCCACCCACCATCACCACCCCAACTTCCAGTTCCACCATGCCCTCTGACTGTCTCCAGTATTTCACATATACATTTCTTTAGAATATGTAACATGGATTAAGCTGTATTAAACAAAAGTAAGTATAAAAAGTAGGAAATATGTATGGGATACTCTCTGAATTGTCCATTTCTGCAGGTTTGAATATGAGGTTTGGGTAAGTCCTGGGCTCGTAGTGCATTTATTACTCCTATCAAAGAGTCCTTAGGTTGTTTTAAAAAAGTGGCTCATAGATCTTTAAAGTGGAGCAAGCCGTGAACAGAGCGGGTCAGTTGCACAGGCATTACATTCTGGTGCTCTTGATTCAGACCGCTTGTGGATGACTGCTGGCCAAGTTACCCTGAATAGCCAAGTGTAAAAAGATGACTCTTAAAGCCCTTGTTGACCTCTGGATATAATTACAAAGGGGAGCTTTTTTTTCTATATGGGACAAGAGTATTTGGCAGCATATCTGAGCAAGGCGTCACCTTTATCTGTTACGGTTCAAAAGTTGTCTTCTACCTGATTTATTTACACAATTTTACCTCAAATAATGAAAACAGCAAAAAAGAAATGACTAGATAAAGCATGTTACTCTTTCAGCTTGTGAAAAGTGGGTATTTCCTGGTTGTTCACTTCTCAGTCTCATAATGTATGACTGGAAAATATCCATATGTTTGGTACCCATATTACACTTGAGTGCTTTTACTAGTTAGAGGAAAAACACACAACTGGTTACATGGATTCCCTTAGGCGCCCACCCACGTGGTTGGAACATAATTGGATTTTATGCTCATTTCTCACAATTCAAGGTATCACAGTTGTAATTTTCAGACAAGTGCATTGTTAAGTCTTGTCCAATTCAAACTCAATAACAATGCTGTAATCTTGTCCGCTCATCAACTTCCCTCTCTTTAAGTGTCTTGGTTAATGTTATCTCTTTCTATGATTGAGTTTTCGCCTCTTTTTCAGCTTTACCTGACACTTTATTGGTTATCTGGTTTGTAAAGATTATTGCTCTTAACATGGAGCACTTTGGTGCATTGGATCTTACAGTTTTACAAAAAAAAAAAAAGCTTTACAAAAGAGCCTTATTCTTATTCTAACAAAAGGGATTTAGCAATATTCAGAAAGGAAAGAAAGTCTTTGAATTTTTATTTTAGTTTATGATCTAATACTGCTAAACCAAATGTGCCTTGTACTAACATACAGCTCACCCCCCCTAAAAGCCCAATTGTATGCTACCCAACACTATAACTGGGATGATCTATAAGTCAATAACAAGACAAGACTGAAATCTGTGCAATGTGGTTATAATTGATTGAGATGTCTGGGTGGAACTTGCGCAAAGCATCTATGTCATCTGCTAAGAAGAGCACTTTTCCCCTCCCTGAAGATCTACCACTACAATTTTAACCAAATGGACATTTGCCTTATTAGTTTGCAGCTGAGCTAGCTGCGGTCTTTATTAAGATGTCATACTTACGCCTATTAACATTGACACAGTTTTCTTTCTTTTTTTTTTTTTGTCGATATTATGCTATTGAAAATGTAAGGAAATGTAAACGAGGATCGCTAGTTCAGCATGTTCCTCCTCTATTAAGTTATTTACCTCTCATAAGCCTACACCATTCTCTCTGTTTACTGGAATGAGTATGGTATTAGATTTTCAGTGCGCTTATTATCTCTGGTTTCTGCCTTCACCACAACTAGTTAGGTCAGCTCACTTACTTGAACGGCGGAAGCTATTCAAGAGAACAGAATGATATTCTCTTGTTATCAAAGAGATATTTTCCCTGTGTTTTTACAGTATCTGCTGGCCCAGAACATCAGTCGGGGGTTCACCATGCAAATGGTTTAATCTGCTTGTCACAATGAAGGTTCCGGGTGACTGACTTTAATAAGCCCTCAGCATATAGAGATCCAGGAAATTCCATCCCCCTTGTGTAACCCTTATGTACATCAAAGGTCATGGTAATGTCACAGTGACACAGTAGATCTGTGTCTCTAAATAATTGGCGCTGGCATCTCTTGGGGAGAAACTGGTATATTTTGATAAAATTAGTCATTTTTGCTATTTAAGTGTCAGTAATGTACACTGTATGGATGACAAGTAGTACTTTTGTGGAAACTGTTTGGCATTTTGATGACTTGCGTTTCCCGTTAATTGCAATGAAATCAGTAGTAAGTATATTGTTGTTGAGCTTAATGATATACTCAAACTGATGACATTTTAAGAAAGTAATGTTTGCCAAGTTGCATGCTGATCATGATGTGTCATGATCCTCTTAACACAGTGTGTGTTTGTCACAGGAACCTCAGACTCAGAAACTCTTTAGACAGCATCCTTGCCGCCCATATTGTTTGGACAAGTTTTAAAATGCAATTCTTTCGGATTGGAACAGGTTCATATTATATGCAATGTATTACCCAAAACAAATTACCACTGGCAGGGCGCTCAATCACTTTGTATCTTTCAACACTAAAAGAAAAGAAGAGTAATCAAAACCTTTCAACCTATTAGAGGGATGACTTTTACAATTGAATCACGGGGACCACAGGTGCGATAATAAGTCATCTAAACCTCTCTGCTAGTGTGTTTCCCCTTTCTCCATGTTCTTTCATGTTTATCTATTTTAGGAGGCGCCACTTCACGGCGCCCACTTCAAATTTATGTTTTAATGCCATTTGAGGATGATTTTTTTTCCCTCCTTCCAATTCTTGGAAATGCATACTGGGGTGGAAAATTAAGGTGCATCTCGAAGGAAAACATAATAGAATCGATGAACGCTATGCACTTAAAACTACTGATGTTCTGATGCTATTTAACGTTCTAGTGCATTAAGGTTTCAAGTCATTACAACATTCAGGCTGGGTGATTTGATCACAGCACGTTTTTAACTGGAAGAATTACAGAAGTTTTCAGCCTAGGATTCTGAAGTTATTAGATACAAATGATCACCTCTGCATTAAGTATAGATTTTCTTCCCCTGCGCACTTAAGACTGGAAGTTTGTCTTTAAGAGGGTAATAGCAAATTAAGCTCCATACTCCATTTGTCCAGCACTCTTGATGGGCTAATTTTATAACTGCTGATTTGGTCATTCCCCAGATTTAGCTGGAAAGTGGTCAGGTGGTCTTTCTCCCCACTGCTGGGGGGAGTTTTAGAAGCAACTATCTAATGGAATCCATTTATGTTCTTCGTCGGGATTTTTAACGAATCTCTTCCTTGCAGAATGTCTAGACTGATGTTTGCGATGTTTAATGCATCCCTCTGCCCTTCCTGCACACATTATCTTCTTCCTCTCACATCTCATTGCGAGGAATTAAATCACATTTGTCTCTTCACAGATTACCACTGCTGTAAAATTTCTACAGAACCCCAAAGTACGCCAGAGTCCCATGGCCACCAGAAAAGCCTTCTTGAAGAAAAAAGGTAAGAGTAGAAATGTACAAATGTGTCAGTATTGATGCTGCTCATTGTTGAAAACAGTAATTTTTCCCTTGATTATTATATAGTCTCTAAAATCTAAAAAGTCCAGATTTTTATTATCCCCAGGCCTGCGTCATCTGTATGTATATGTTTATAAAATGCAGTCGGTGGAGATGCACAGCCGGTGTCAGCCAGTGTCCTTTTTGGTATGCTTGGTCATTAGAGGTCAAAGGTTGTGACCATGGCTCTATGCCCTGGGGGGTTGGATAGGGGTCGATTTAGCTGCAGAGATTCAGGGCCTGTGAATAAATGACCCACCAGTTGGGATGCTCCTTTGGATTCAGGAAAATTAATATTGACAAAGCCCCTCTGCATTTTCAATGGAATTATCAATATTACCTTGAAGCATTTTAACCCTTTTACTTAATTTAACTGTTATCATAAATTTGCGGCATGACATCGGGGGGTGGAACATTTGCTGTCTCTTCAGTTTATGTGCAATAGACTGAGAATATTTCCAGCATGTTAGAATACTATTTGATGTAATAAGGCTTGCAAACAGCTTTATTACTGTAGGTTGATTTAGGTCAACACAATATATAATTCACTTTTTGCCACTTACTAGCAGAGTAGATGTGTGTGTAGATGTGTGCAATGTTTTGACACTTTTTTCCCTCATAGTAGCGCAGTGACACAGCATGTGGCTTTACCATAGATAATCTAGAGTATTATTCTTTCAATTCTTTGCAAAACTGCTCTGTACTTGGGGGACTAAAACATAGGCAGTGCTAAGGGACTTTGCCTCTAGCATTAGAGCAGCGAAGCAGTGAAAAGTGAGCCTAAAAGCTCCATGACTGGGGAAGGTAACCTGAAACCAAATCCATGGTTGCCGGCTGCTACTACACACATCTCATCTGGCTCTAATGACTCTTGATATCTTTTGAAATTTCCCAGTCTTTGTGTCTCATTATTGACAACTAAGGCATGTTCATAATCCACCGTTGGTTATCTCAAATTCAATAAGGGCTCATCAATACCAAATGATGTCATACTATGTCACATTTTCTTCTTACTTTCTGCTTTGTTCTGAACTCCATCGCACTATCCAAAATGGTTCCCTTTTACTGCACTTTACGTCCATGAAATATGTATGATGGTTTAATGCAGATTTATTTTGGAAAGGCGGTTCCACTGTAGATCTAAACAAAAACTCTCAATTTGCATAAGGGCATTGATCCAAGGGAGAGAGGGTAAAGATGGGAGAAAATAGAGTAATGAAACCCTGAGCACAAAGTATGTTTGACAAGCACTTTGCATTTGACACAGTATTCAGAGGACGTTTCACGACTTGTATGATACTCCCATAAACCAGAGTGCCTGGAGAGCAGGATGTCTGCTTATTCATACCTTGACTGACAACTAAGCTCCTCCTTTGCCACCTTAGGTTAATTCAAGCTTTCTTTGCAGTGGCCCTAAACTTTATTGAGCCAGGTGTTATTCTTTTTATTGCCCTGTCCCAGACTGATTTTCAGATGGCTGTTATTTGTAAATGATCATGGTTCAGACAATGACATTGCACCAGCAGAAGGCCTTTGTGACTGAGCCTCACCTTGAACAGTGTAATTATACCACAATGGCTGTCGCTCTGTAAGCAGCTCACCTGAGTTTAAGAGTAGGAAGGCAGCTAATCTTCACAGTGTCAATAACCCAGTCGCAGATTATTATGTTTCATGCAAAATTTACCTGCTATTCATTTTCATGATGAGTTTGCCCAACCAAAGCAAATTCACCTTGCACGTGTTAGTGCTGCTGTAACAGATGTCCCTATAAGTTCTACTTACCTGCTGGATTCAGACCAAAATATATGTGCTGTTGTTTCTCACATATGAAGTGTCATGACAGGTCGCATTTGAGAACTGGTTTATACCGTCAAAGGTGCATAGGCCATGTTTTAAGGCAGACTATGTAGTTTCAAATGGGAGGGCACACCACATTGTTTACTAATGTTAAGGATGAGGCTGAGGAAGAATAAAAGCCCTCAGGTTCATTCCAAGACTAATAACCCAAAGAATTAATGGAACACATTTAATTGCCTATCTTGAATGGAATCTGTTGCTATCAAGTGTTCACAAAAAGATAAACAAAGGAATGAAATAATCTTATATTTTGGGTTATGATGGGGTTAAAGGTCCCGAACTCCTCATCATAACAAGGCGGCTTTCCCCTCCCCACTGAAACTGCATAGTCTGCCTTTAAGGTTTGACACAGTTTCTTTTTGGCATGACCGGTTGAAATTAGCTTTCTTACATGAAAAGATTCATATGCTTACTCCAAACAGGAATAGGTTGGGTAAAGCTTTTAAATGGGCCAAAAGTGTAAAAAATGCATTGAGTGAAAAAGGAAGTGCCCACTCACTACAGTAATGAAAAGTATGACAAATGATGACAGTTGGTTCATTCCTCATCTATCTTATATTCTCACACAAGACAAACGTAGTGATGGACATAGCTATAGACCAATAGTCACAGCCGCCTTATTTCCTCACATATACCCAGGCTCCCATGCTGTCCTCTCAACCTTTTGACCCTGAAACTCAATCAACCTCCTCGTCCCACTGCAACCACAGCAAATGTGTCAGTCTTAATTTCTAATACAGTTTAATGTCATATTTATGTAAATACTTCTGGATTTTACTCTATATTAACAGCCAGAAATGTCAAAGCACACATAAAATGAAACAATACCATCTCCCGGTAGAGTGGAATTTAAATTGGATTCCTCTTGCTGCCACTACTTATGCCGGCCAGCTGATGAAGGGGAAAATAGGGCCCACTTTGATTGCATGTTGCAGAATCTTTACACAATAATCTCGCTCGTGCATATTATTTCCCTGCATATTTGTGCCCTAATCTGCACTGAAGGATGCCTCTCTGGTTACATCTCCTTTTTTCCAAAGAGATCCTAATAGTCTGGTTTATTTCAATATTCATAGAAAAAATGTAATTTTCTGTTTTCCTTCAACTGTCAATTTCATGGTATGAATTGGCAATTATGCAGTCCAATATTTTGTGCTGCCCTTCTTGAGTCCTTGTTGAATAAACTGGCTCAAATATTGAAACTTTGTCACTTTAGATGTAATATAAATCAAGATTTAAAACGAAAGATGTTTTCTTTCTTTTGCTGTTGACAGTATTACTACACCGCGGAGTCTGGAAATGAATTGCATTTAAGCTGTCTTACTAACAAGTTATCATCTTAAAGCAATTTTGCTTTACTTGTCCCTTGCCAAGATCAAGTAAATTTTAGTGTGTTTGAGTGAAATGTAATGTGTTCCAGCCTCATCTAGTGAATTGTGCCATCTATGTCCTCCACAATTAACAGATGTGACAACTAAAGAGTGCTGAGCTGCATTTTGGCACCACCATTTAGTCTAGACAATTAGCAGTTGCACACATAATTACCAAAAAATCTAATTCTCAGAACATAGTCAACAACATTTTCCATCTTTTGACATGTCACTTTGACCGTGGCCCTAAAGCTGACATCACTCAGATGCACCCACATTACCTAGCTGGGTGCAGTTAGGAAAAAGTAAAACACGGGGAGTAGAAATACATTGCCACATTACAGATAAATTTGGCATGTGGAACATTCACAGTGCATTCTGTGTCGGTGAGATATAAATGATGGCTAGACTTATTTCTCTTTTATCCCATCAGGATGTCCTGGTTGTTATTGACTTGAATAAATAATGCTAATAGGTTTCACCCTGACTAGAGGGCCAGTGATCAAGGGTCACGGGGAACACAGGTAGGCTGTTGGGTCTATTACCATACCTGGTATGAAGGTAAGGGGAAGGATAAGGTTCATCATTTCAGATATTAATAGGATGCTGTTTGTAAGTGGGGTTATGTGACTCACCTCTCGGACAAAAATGACAATGACCAAGGCCTGCATAGAAGGTAAACGGATTGATGTGGTTATAAATTACTCCACGGCGCCACCTAGCCTAGGCCTTGCCTACTTTGTCATCAGTACAAGGCAATAAAGCAGGGAAATGAGAGCAGAGTCCCCTTTTTTAATACATAAATGAATACGCTATGAGAGTGGTCATTATTTAGGGCATGCCATTTTCAAGCAGCTGTACCACACCAAATGACACGGAGAATATCCCATGCCAGTGCAGCATGCGAAACAGGTTGAAGTTACTCTATAGTTCTCAATAACCCATTGACCTCCATCTATTTATGACCCCTGCCATGCATTTTTTTTCTGAATATCATATTCAAAATGTAAGTAATTTTCACTCAAGGGCAACTTCATAATTCAGACCTTGGAGGACAGTGAAAAAGGCGTTCACCTTTTACTACCCAAAATATTTTAGTAAGCAATTTTTATAATTGGCTGTCCGGTCTGGCTCTTGACCCATAAAGTTCAGAAGTGCCAGAATCGGAGAAATGGATTTTATGTAAGAGCCTTGCTGCCTCTTTGCCCTTAAAAAATGCCCAGAGAATAAGAGCCACTGAAAATAGAGCTGTAAATAACGTGACGAGGAATGGGTTTTCCTTTAAATAAATACCGATCAGGTTTATGTTGAAAGACAATAGAAAACGTAGCCCAGATATGCAGTTTACAGTATTTATAGCTGTAATATCGAGGTGCCAGCACCGTAATTTCATGCCCCAATGAGAATGGCAAGGTCAAAGCAAATGCTTTGGCTGAGCATCTGCTAATACGGTGACTCATAAACAGGCGCTGCGTGTATCAGGTGCACCAAATAATACAGTATAATGAAATACAGAATAGCTTTCCATTATTGTTCTTTTTTATGGTGTCGTCATTAGGTGTAATTTATATCTTAAAAAATTCATCTCCCCACAGGTCGATCTGAAATGGGGGTCCAGGGGTCATTCCACAGGTTCTGGAACCCATAATAAATTTCACAATCTCTTTTTTTGTCTTTGCCTTTTATATGTAAAACTCAGTTTCACCTTGTTCTTTTGGATCTGAGGGGGCTTTCATTTGTTGTTTATTTTCCCCCCCTCGACAATAAGTAGATCAGAGCCAACAACACAGCCGAGTGAGTTGTAATTTGACAAGAAAACATCTTTATGAATTTCCATGTATTTTATTTTGATGCAAGGTAGTGCTTTCATTCTGCGGCACAAACAACATAAAAGACGTGAATAGCCATTAACATGTACATACATTAAGCTTAAAACCAGCTAAAAGTTGAGTGTTGAAAAAGCCCTTTCATTTCAAGGTGAAAAAGAAAATACTGAAACACATTTTTATTTCTTCCCGCTTGGTGAAATGGAGATCTTGCATGTCTCACTCAATAGTCTGCCACCATGTAGTCTGCTGTGGTCAGATGAATCAGGAGTCCAGGGACACATTATTGCTTATTTGACAGTGCAGTCTGACTGCACAAACTCAGCACATGGTGCTCACCACTTCCTGGCACTCAGGACCTGCCGTAGACGACAAGCTAGCCAATATTTGCCTTCAATTATTCAACAATTTTCATGGCCGTTTGAAGTCCTTGGAGCTTTTAAATAGGTGACGGGATAGACCTCCCCTTGGCATCAGCTGTGTGGTAGATCATCAAAGGATTTCTTCATGCTTTCAGGCTGCTGATATAGGGATAGGTCAAAGTGGCATTTCATATCACAACTCAGCCCTCCATTCAAGCTTGGTTCATACTTGGTGTAATTGTAAATCTGGGTATTGGGACCTTTCGCACAGTGTGCTTATATTCAAATAGAAATAATTTCATTAGCAGGATTGTTTTAGTATCTCATTCACACCGCTCAGAAATGGAAATTTGTTTTACACATTTAGTCATCACATATTACACACATAACACTCCACATGGGTGTTATGCTCCGCATGGTTATTATGAAAAACCATTCAAGAGGCTACTGTCACAGATGTAAGGATTTGACTGGCATTTTGCAGAAACCACTGGTATAAACTAAGAGCCATCTCTTGAGGCATTGCAAGTGAACCCATGCCAATAGTTTTGTCTCTCTTAAAGGTTGTAGGAAGCTTATATTGAGCATGTATAGAATTCTCCAAAGCCCGAGGGAATAGTCCCAAGTAAAAGGCCCTCTTACAAAAGGGATTTTCTGTCAGGAAGCAGGTGAACCCAGGAAACGCACTCAGGGAAAATGGCTCTGGAAAGTGATGGTCGTGAAAATGGTAGTGAGAGACAGCCTCTTAAGCTACAGAGAGCAATAGATAGCTAGTAATGTGGACTGTTTTCATCATCAAGCATCAAGTATACAGCTTATCAATACCTAAGACTTTCAGAACAGTCAGTTGACTACAGTCCCCTGTGCAATATGAAAGGGATTAATGTATCAACTTATTTGTCAGCTTTCTCCTTATGGATTTGCTCTAAATGGATAATGTTGTTTTTAAGGTAGTTCACTGAAAGTTGTAATTATTCTTCTTTGTTTAGATTAAGATGCTCATTAAACGATGAGAACCCATAGCAATGGCAGCATATGGCGCCTGAAATAAAATCCTTTCTTGCCACAAAAGGAGATGTTCATATTAGATTTTTTTTTCCTCCTCCCCTCTGATTCTCCATCAGGGAGCCCTTTGCAATTTAATCATCACTAAAATCATTAAAAAGATCTGAAGATTAAATTATATTGGCATTTGCAAAATTATGTAATACATTTACATCACAATGAAGAAATTAAAATAATGCATTTTCTCTGTCTGGGGTGTATAAAATCTCCACCTGGGAAATATAACTGGAGAAGTGGACAGACTCTTATTTTCTTTGCCTTTGGTGACAGTTAATAGGCTAGCAGAGTCTCAGCTTTCATTGTGTGAACCTTTACAGGCTGTCTACTGTTGATGGATGTCCATGAAACGGAAATTCTCAATAGGATTTGCAAATTAATGCATTTTTGAGAAGAGTGTAAAATTTGTCAAGTAGGATTTGCTGTAGTTTCTTTAAATTATGCTTGTAAGATTTGTGGGGAGCCTGGGAAGTATTTAAGCGCAGATATTATGATAGGCAAGGAGCTATTTGTTTCATCCCCACGGCACACCGCTTCAGCACACCCACTGACAGTCTTAAAGGTTTGCCTCTTGATTCCAGGTCTGACTGATGAGGAGGTAGAGTTGGCCATCCAGCGCTCTGGCAGCACGGAAGAGGTCCTTACTGTCAGCACTGTGGGACCTCAGCATCCAGTCCACATCACCCAGATGGCTCACGGACCACACGGTGAGCGCACCCGTACTCTCATCTGCCCTTTGACAACTAGTACCCAGACATTATCTTAACATTTATGTGAACTGTCTGGCCTGGGAAATGAGAAGTTTGTGTTGCACTCCTAGAATCTACTCAGAACTTGGATCACTGTCCAGTATAACCGAGAGGGACATTCCTTGTTACACTAGTTAATCGTCTTAAACATACTACAGATTATTAGTAGCCCACCAAATACTTGTATGAATATTATCATCACGACTGCCACACAGCGTTTACCGTGATTGGGATTCAGACACGGGGACTTTGACATTGTCACAGCACAAGCTTGTGAAGCATCTCTTGCCATTCTGTTTGAAGGGGTTTCACCCCGGCCAGACCCCACACCACAACCTGTATCTTTATTACCTCGGGAGGTTATGAGTGCTGTCCACTGATTTACCAATGCAGAATGAAGTCCGCATAATGCTTAACCCGTATGACAATGATTCCAGATGTATTCCACCCTCATTTATTACCACACTGTCCTTGACTCCCCCGGCATCTCATGTTTTGTAATGAAAGTGATGTTGATGGGATGGCCATGTAGTTAGGGAGACTCACAGCTCTCCGTCCATAGTGGGGGGTTTTATATCAAAACGGCTATAAGGGAGCTGCATAATGAGGTGAGAGCGGGGAGTCTTGTACGGGGGGTCATGCCGAAAAGAGGGGGCTACCTCCCTTTGATGTCCTTGTTATGGGGACGGTGCACGGAGACCCGCATCCATCTCTGTCGAAGTAATGGATACTCTGATCTCTATTTCCACGCGGCGGAAGGACAGGAAGGCCTCCACTGAACCCAATAAATTTGAGAGGAGATTGGAAAAACGGGGGATGGAGACCACAGCTCCACAGCTTAAGTGACCAAATAAAAAAATGGCAGATGGCAGAGTGGAAGTGGAAGAGGAAAAGGGAGAGAGAGAGGAAGAATGGAAGGTCCTAAAAGGGGGAAAAGAGCAAGTGAAGACCTCAGGTGATGCAGTAAGGCTCATTCAGGGTCAAGCGTCTGTCCCAAGGACTTCTTGGTCTTTCAGAAGCATGGTATTCTGGGATAGGTGACAATCTATCGCAGCCATAATGTTGATGAAGACCAAAATTTATGTGGTTACCATATGGACGATGGAGAGTGACGCAGAATTTTCGATGGGAAAGGTTATGGGTTCATCCCAGAATGCTGCAGCAGCACTGAAAAATGCCCTTGAGTAAGGAGAATCATATCACATTCACCTTGAAAATATACCGTATAGTTCAAGATGACTGTGGGTCTCTCATCATTTGATTTGCATGCCAAATCACACAAGTGGTAACGCACAAGATCAATCTGGTTTACTTACTTCAAGTCAGCAAACATGTCTACCACATAGCCCATTAGGTGAAATCAGATCTTTAATAGAATATCAATGGTGTGCTTTAGTGGCCTAGTCTATAATAATTTCCAATTCATTTAGTGCTACCAGAATAAATAAGAGAAAAACTCTGATGTTTCCTTCACAGAGCTGTTTGTTTTTAGTGACATTTTCAGTTGAATGCCTCTCTCATGTGGGGAAATTCCACCTTGACAGACAGTTGGCCTACCCAGATGACAGCTTGCACAATGACACACTTGCAGACTATCTTGTCACTCAGCACAGCAGTGAACTTCTAAACACACACACACTCACTCATCTTTCTGCCCATTCTGGTTCTTTAAGGTTTATATATGTACGTTGTATTAAATCTCACTAAATCCTAAAGTAAGTGCAGGACAAAGCTGCGTTTCTAGAAGAGCAACATTTTTAGTGCCTGTTTGTTCATGCTCGGTGTCCTTACACTTTATGTTCCAGTTTTTTTTTCTAACATAAGCATACACTATTAAGATTTGTTAATTCCTTTTTTATCTTCAGCTATCATGAATGAGTGTCTTTGTTAATTCCTTTTTCTATCTTCAGCTATCATGAATGAGTGTCTTTGTTAATTCCTTTTTCTATCTTCAGCTGTCATGAATTATTGTCTTTGCTGCGTGATGCAGATGGCAAATTCTAAAAGAACCATCTTGTGGAAGGTCTTGTAGGCTACATATTTAATCGAAATGGTCGAAAAGCTATGATGTTCAACCGTTTCTTTGCATTCAAATGTCCATCTTCTTCTTTGGCCCTGTCCAGGTCCAGTAGGCTACAGATGGAGAGACTATGGTGCCCTCACCATCATCATGGTGGGCATGGCGTTTGGCTTGCACCATCTATACAAGGTAGGTTATGCAACTCTTCTCTTGGTCTTCTGAGCATGTTCTTTGAGTATGTCTTTGTTTTTGCTGTTTCATTAAATGTTGATATATGTCACTAAATGCTGATTTATGTGTTACTTTGTACAGTAAGATCTCTCAGAACAGCCCCTCCTTCATATTACATTTAAATTGGTGGTCTTTGCAAGTGCATCAGTTGATGATGAATTATGATGCTAGAATAGAAGGCGCCTCTACAGTGTGTAACATCACTCTGGTGTAGTTATTAAAGGCACTCTGGTTTGCGTCAGAGCATGAGCTCATTTGAACCCCCTCTTTTTAACTTCCCATTCCCTCCTTCTCTGTGATATATATTTTTTTCTTTATAAAATAAAGTTGCAAACGCAGCACACAGCCCTTTTTTGACGTCCTGCCGACTAAAAGTAATCACCCTGGTTTTTATCGGGCTTAGCAGCCCTTGAACATGAGCCCATGAGGCCCCTTGTCCCCCAATGACATTAATCCCATAGTGGTTGTTAGTAGTACTCTGAGTGGCATGTGGAAGCCATTACTCTCATTTTAGAGAAGGACAGGAGCTCTAGCAGTAGCTCTTGGCCTGGATGACAACCCTCTCTCCTCTCTGACTGTGTGTGTGCATGTGTGCGTGTGTGTGTGGATGTGGGTGTGGGAGAGAGAGAGTGAGAGTGCATGAATGCTCGCTCGGGCACCTCATGAGACATATTGGCTTCTCTTGAGATGTCTTGTTATTTCTTCCTCCCTTTGCGCAGCCTTTTGTTGGGCCACAGATGCACATTTGGGTGTCCTGGCCCTTGTGCCTCCATTGCTGTCATCTCTCACTCACACAAAATCACACGTGCCATACCTGTCCATTGGTTCCTCCGTGCAGCAGGGTTAGCCAGCCGCTGGTTGCCTGGGAAGTGGGATTCCCTGGCGGGACGGCACAGGTTGCTGTCATGTCACTGCAGTGTAGCGCCAGTCGCACCATATGTCCAGGCTTCTGCCCATACTTTATTTATGCTATGGAGTGCCTTGTAAACACCACGCTCCCAGCAGCCCACTTATTAATTACCACGTGTTGACACTCATTTAATCTTTTTCTCTAAAAAGTGTTTATTACTTGCACTGGTGTTACCACTTGCCACCTGAGTTGGAGAGAAAACCCGGCCCGGGCAGCAGCATGCTCCAAACCGGCTGTAGGGGAATGACTGATCTTAACTGAGTTTTAAAAAGCAGACAACCTTGATGATTTTGAATGCTGTTCAGCAATGCCCTCCAAGGTCACATGCCCCTTACTTGTATTTGCTGAGCTCAGCTTCACACACACATGCATATAGGATTCAGTCAAACACTGCCTAGATGGATAAGACTGAATAACACTCACGCTGTATAACAAGAGAGATCCTTGTTTGGCTATCAGATGTGCATATCACTTGGTACACTTGTGTTAATTCAATGACAGAAGGCTGAGGAACAAGAAGACATTGATTCTGGGTTTGGAGGACTATTTTCAGTGTTCATGGTCATGCTTTGTCATTCTGTTAATTGTTTATTTCTCTCCTTCACTCTCCCCTAAATGCCTTAATTCATCTTATTTCCTCTGCTGGTATGACACTGGCAGACTCCTATACCAGTTGGCTGGACACTTTACTTTTAACGATGCATGTGCATAACCAGATGGTTTAAACAAATGGGCTCCACTCCAAAAACAATGCCTTTGACCCTTCACCACCAAGGCCCTCTCTTTTCCTTCTGTTTCCGTCCCTTCCCGCCGGAGAGAAGTGTAATAGCGTGTCATGTTTTTAATTGCAGAAATACATCCTTCCCCTCATTATGGGTAGCCGAGAGGACAAGAAGCATCTGCAGAGGATGGAGAGCAACATCGCGGCGATGAGTGGCACGCTGACACAGACAGGTGAAGATTAATATCTTCATCACTTTCTCCCTCCTTAACATTTTCCCTCATTTATCTGTCGCCAAAATCGGGGGGCCCTGCACGTTTTTAACAAATGACGCCGCTGTCATTTCGCTTTAATTTGAAATTGCTTGTTTACTGTCAGGCTCTGGCTCAATTAATTACGTTTCGCTGAAAAGCTCTTAACCTCGGAATATTAATGAGGGGTTGGGAAATGACAACTTTTCTCTCCCCTCCATCCTCCCTCCCTCTCCCCATCCATCCCGCTCCCCCCCTGCACCAACCTCACCCCCACCCGAACCACCACTGCCATCATCATCACCCACCCTCCTCCCCGTAGGTGGCGAGAAAGTTCATTTTAATTTTGTGCTTGTGCGTTGGTGTGTGTGTGGCGTGGCGCGGTGCGGCGTCTGGGCTCAGCTCTGGGCCTAGTGTGATTAAGTGCACAGTGACAGGTGCGGCTCCCATGTTGGACAGGTGAGGAATCTCAACCTGGCTGTCAGACATGGAGGGAGGGAGAGCAAGAGAGGGAGAGAGATGCATTCCTAGCTCTTGGTCAGTATAATTAAAAATCCAGGGAGGCGTCAGTGAGGGAGACTCTGAGAAAGTTTGGTCTTTTTAGCGGTAGAGTTCAGCTGGAGTCTGTTTTCACCTGAAAAACATAGGGATAGGCAAGCTGGCCCTGGAAAGCACGCTGCGGGAGGCTGTGTTTTGTTATTCATAACATTAATGCTCTTTGCTTTCACACCGTACAATGATATATCACATAACAGGATCAATAAATAGGGCTGGGTTGTGAGAACGACCTCCCAGTACAGTACATATCACAGTACATGTGTCAAGATGCATTGCAATACTCGGGAATCGACTTAAAATGTATGAACACACTTCACAATCCAAGCTATTGCATAACACCACGGTGGACTAATAAAATATACAACATATTGTATGATTATTTGGTGAAAAACCGAGTTAAAACAGTTAAATTAAACAAAAAAAAATCCCATTCCAGTGTACAACCTCATTATAACGTTAAAAATTGTACGTCATCATGTAAGAATATGACAATGAAGTGCATAAACAGTATCAACACAACAGCCTGCGTAGTCAATACAACACAGCAGTACTCAGCTATACATTTTTGCACAGCTTTATCAATAAAGTATTTTGTTTGGATTATTAATCATTGAATTGAAAGTGTATTTTGATTTAGAAGAATCTGTATAAAACATGCCATCGTTAAATTCACAGTAAATGAGATTGGAGTCATGGCATTCAGTCACATTGAGTGCAAATTCCCAGATGAGGTTTTACAAACACAGCAAAGGGATGACACTCGGTTAACAGTGGTTCATGTCTAAAATTCTCTAAGCAATTAAGGTGATTATGTCTTTTCTCAAAAATAAAAAAACTAAAGAAAACAAAACAAAAAAAAAAAAAAAAAAAACACTCTCTCCATAGTCCAGGCATAGCACAAAGTCTGTGAATTCTCATCAGATGTGTGTTGATCATTGTTTTGAGAGAAACAGAGAGAGAGAGGGGGAGAGAGAGAGAGAGAGAGAGAGTGAGTGAGAGAGACAAAGGAACCAAAACAAATGTATGTGGACCTCAGGCTACATGCTAACTTATCAGCAATTATATCTCATTAACTGAAATACAAACACCCCTTTTGTTATGTTCCCGTCCAGTACGGTCTGCGTCACGAAACTACTTACTGAAGATGAAAATATAGCTGCTATCATTTTATCCGATCACACCCATCCTATTGTTTTGTGTCTGAGTAAGGTAGGTGGAGGGCAGCAACTGTGTGACATTGCATGCAAGGTGTGCCACTCTAAATCTGATTAACAAATATGTGCTCTTTTATGGTCATTTTCTCCCAACTATGCAAACACATTTCCTCCGGCTATTGACCGCCTATTCTTTCTTTACTTTTCCCTTTTTGGAGGCCTGCCAGCCTGCAAACCTTGCTTTGTTTGTTGTCAAAGGTAGAATTTCACAATAAGAGTCCCCCTGTGTTCTGCACACAGTGGGCAGGACTTCAGTGGAAAAGCCAGGGTCTTCCCTTCAGCCAGTGTGGGGAACTAATTTGCTGTGACTGCAGTAGCCAAGCTGCTATTGTAGTTAATGACTGTTGTAGTTAACAGTTGGGGAGAGGGGTTGCAATTACACTGAGAGTTTTCTCCCCCTGCTCTCTCTTTGTCTTTCTCTCTGTCTCCCTCTCTCTCCTCACTGCACTGAGTAATAGCGACCGACTGCCTGGCTGCTGCCAATTGCTTGAACTCCCTTTTGTTAAAGTTCATGTATTTCTCTAGTGCCGGGCGCAATGAGGTGATGTATCCTTTTGAATGGGGACTACATTAGTCTCTCTCGCCAGCCCCAGCTCCAGACTAGGGGCCTTGACTCCCATTATGATTTGCCTACAACTTCACACAGACAATTAATGAATGGATCTTGGAAGCACTTCAGCACACCCAGGCTGTAATGGAATTGTGCGGCTGTTTGGGCACTCTTTGTCGGTGGGAGCCATATTGGTGACCAGCTGGCCATTAAAGACAGAGACAGGCCTGGACATATGTAGTGTACATTATATGGAGGTATTTACTGAATAATTTACTGAATACACAATGTGGGCCCTCTTCACAGCAGCTGCAAGCTTGTCTCTGATTCCCTCTCTCTCTCTCACACACTCAGTGACACACACACACACACACACACACCCTCATCACAGCTACAAAGTCTCCATCTGATTCATGCCTGGCCAAAGTCATTGACCTCATTATTCTTGGCTTCATATCTGTGATAGCTGAGGGTTAGAAGTTCTTAATTTTTGTCAAGTATCTCGGGAGTACAAAGGAGGAAACTTTGTTGACAGGCTTGAAAAGATTGACTGTAAACAATTTGGTCTGAACCAGTTGAAAAACCGAGCCAGTGGTTAATTCAGTAAGTACAGCATTACTGCCTTGGCAAACTGACCCACACATCTGGAAAAGTTGTGTTGTGGTAAGGTGGAAACACCCATAGGAGACTAATAAGGCAATTCTTGGTGTAGTGCGCACACCCCTGTCAGTAGCACCTTTTTAAGCAGGCCTGGCCAAAGGGGATTTTAGTTTTATGGCTGTCATCAGAAAACAAAAAAGGCTGGTCACATTTTGGAGCCGAAAACTCCCAAGCATTTTTTTTTTTTTCACTGTGTTTTTAGGCCAAGCCTCCATTCATGCTCAAACATAATCTGTAAGATTCTGCAACCATAAAAAGATCAAACATTTCAGCACCACACCCATATTGATACAACTCCACCCATTTAAACACAGGTGTCACTACAAGATATTAACCTTCTTTGAAAGATCAAATATTTTGTCTGTGTTGTTTTTTTTTCAAAAGAAACACAATCTCCAAGCTAGACTCCGTCTTTTGTCCTGCCCCTGGTTAATGTGAGAGCAGGTTTCTTTACATCCCATCCAGTCGGCAGCAGTGCAGGCAAGCTTTTAACCATTGGCCTGACAACCTCAGCAGTGGACCGCCACAATATCTGTTGATGTTAATCCTATTAGGCTTGATTTAACACTTTACACGCCCATGATTTATATGAATGTTTATTGGTTTTCTGTAATATAATCAGCTTGGGGAAACTTAATGCATTGTTTGGTAATACACGCGTGACTGGAAGCAGGGGGCAACAAACTGTGCCCGGTGTTATTTGAAATCATACACCCTCTTCCAACACCAACACTTGAACTAATTCAATCTTCAAAGTCAATGGAAAAAGAGCAATATTTATTGGGATTAGGGGGGACATTTTGTCTGGCAGCCTCCTCCCAAATGAGAGCCTTGTTTTTTCCTTTGTTGATCGTTTGAGGGTTTAAGATGCATTAGAAGGCAGTGTCTGGGTGGATAATGGAAGGTTAGAGACTGTTATTTGATTTAAGTTCAGACACTAGAGATTAATATCTCCATCCTATGCACAAAAATAGCCCCCCCACCCCCCACGCCTCGGACCAAAAAGCTGAGACTAAAGTTACTGGTTATTAGCTTTGATTACAAATCTTGGAGGACAGCTTTGATCAGTGACACAAGCCTAGTTCCATCGGTTCTGTCATCATTTTTATTTGGGCCCGCAGTGGATTAAGAGTTGCGTTTTCATTTCTTATCTTCAATGCTCTAGCACCAAAATGTTGGTTTTTTTTCCCGCTTTGAGTGGTTTGCACTGTCTTAAATGTATGGTATTGTGTTTGTGTCCACAGTCAGCCAGCTCCAGCAGACCCTGGCCTCAGTCCAGGAGCTTCTGGTCCAGCAGCAGCAGAAAATCCAGGAGCTCTCCCAGGAATTGGCCACGGCAGAGGTAGTTACCACCTCATCAGCAACTCTGCACCCTCCACCCCTCACCACCACCCTCTCTGGCTGCAAAAATGTCAAAAAAAAAAAAAACCTAGATAAATCTCTAAGATTCTGCCTGTTTACCCATTTTATGAGAAAAAACAGTTTGACTCAGGTTCTCTTCTGAGTTTTTCACGCTTAAACGGTCCTGAACGCTAAGTGTTAGCAGTGCTTCTAACTGTAAACTTGTTAAGATCTGCGGTGTTAAATTCATGCCTTGAGGAAAGCAAGATGGTGTTAAGTTTGAGATCACAGGACAGCTCAGTAAAAGCTAAGTAGCTGTGTTGTTGAATCCCCGCTGAGAGAAACGATTCTGCAGGCTTCTGTGTGCTAAAAACTGTTGCGCCATCCTGACTCATAACTAGCTAAGATGGACAGCCTTATTATACACCATCAAAACACAGGCTGCAAAAAAGTATGGTGCATCTCATCATGAGATCATAATCTTTAACCATATTGCCATTCCTCTTTGCCTCGATTTTTATAGGCCGTGTTCATAATCTGCTGAGAATTGTAAGTGTTTAGGTGCATTGGACTGAGTGATTGTTTTAAAAACTTATGTGCAAGGATGAAATGTTGCTTGCTTTTTTATAACACCAGTCATAAATTGCTTTATGATCCCCGGGCCCTAAAAAAGTGCCTTGGAAGAGACAATCTTAGACAATGTTTTATGTCCACAGCTTGTTAAGCACATGGGTGTTTGACTACAGCATCTGGATATCCCAGGAAAACATATGCGAACACATCTGCTTCAGCACAAACACGGAGGAAAAATATGAATTTCTTCCCTGGATGAGGTTCATCAAAAACTGACGACTCGTAACTCATTTTGCTGCGCCTCAGGCTCTTCTCAGCCTCAGTTTCCCCAAGCAGGTCAGAAAGCGGTGGCCTACATCAGCTGTGCGCGTATGGGAGCAATGCTCTAAGTGGACCCATGCAGGCCTGAAACAGAACTTGCTATGGGTCCCTTTCAGCCAAGCCCAAGGCCCACTTTAAACAATGAGCTACCTCGACAGCACAGAGGGATAAGGGATGTTTTTCTTTTCATTCGTCATCGCCAAAACACAGATTGGATTAAAAAGTGTCTACTTCATTTGCCATGAGTGCCTTGTTGGACAGCAGTAGTGTATAAAAAGTATATTTCACTTCAAAACACCCATTAAACAAATCATAAACTCTGCTTTATAGCTATAGTGTTGATCTTAAATTTTCCCTGTGAGTCGGCATAAGGCCCTCTGTTGTCTCAGGCCATAGGGGAAATTGGGAAATTGTTTTCAGGTCCGGGGCGTGTGATTAGAAACACATGTTGGAGCTGGTGAGCTACTTATCATTCACCGTTAGCGGCTTTCGGGGTTTGCCTCACCACGCCACTCGAAGTGCGCCACACTTGGCAATTATACCTCTCAACGCGGAAATGTGCCTTTAACCCAAAGCACATGGAGACTTCTGTTTCCTCAGCTGCTAAGTAAACACTTCGCATAGTTCGGAAACCACTGAATTGCAGCGTGCGTATACTGTCCCAAAACTGGGGACCTCATTATGGAAGTGAGTTTAGACAGACTGGCTCGTGCACATCCACACACTTTCACACACACACACACACAAACGCAGCTACGTGCTGATATTGCACATTTCTGCCTACAAGACTTGAAGGTCCGGGACAATTCTCCTTTTTTTTTTTGCTGTTTTCTCTCTAATCTTAACTGGAATTGGAGTATTATCATGCTGCTGTGTTTACCACTGGTGCTAAATGCCTGGCTTAAGGACGAATTTGCCTCAGGCTCATTCATCCCCAATGTTAAACAGACAGTCTATTTCTGCTCCATTATCATTACAAATCTGCCAGTTAACAGTGTTTGCCCCGCCGTCGCAACTCACTGATAGTTCTCTTTATTAGTGGATGCACATAGAAGATTAGAAACCGCCTCCTTGCTTGTGCGAGACGAACTGCCAGTGGGAAAGTGCATAAATAGAGTGAAATCAATTGCACTGTACGAGTGTTTCCACTCAAAAACGCTCCTCTGGGGACTTCCTTTTGAAACTAATTCTATCATAAATATACATGCATTACACGAAAACACACTGTCTGCCGGCAGAGTAACTGTGAATTAATTTGCCTTCAGACACTCTTAAACAAGGCTTGTTAAAGATCTTATCTTGTTGCTAATGGTCCATAGGCGTTTATCTTCATTTAGCCGGATATGCGTTGCCGTCCTTGGGTGCTGCTAGAGTTGAGACTCTTTTTTTTTTTCTTTTAATTTTTTTCCTTTCTTTTTTCTTCAGGCACTTAGTTAAGCAGCAGAAAGGGGTTGACCCCTATCACACCCAGGCAACCACCCGAGACATATTAGTTACACTGCCATTAGACCAGTTAGCTGTACTGTGGATTTACACTGTAAAAACATATCTAGCTCAGTATATGTTAATAAGCCCAGTTAATAAGCCAGCACAGTGGTGGTTCATGATAATTTATTAAGGGGTAGGCAGCATATCTGGAATCAGGCTCTGTGTGTTGGTGAGGTTGGTTGGTTTATGTTTTGCTTGTGCACTTTTTGCAGTGCACTGTGCCAGGGGAATTATTTTTTGCACAGTTAAGGTTATACAGAGCCCTGCGTGATGAAAATGCAGCGTGCATCTGTACACCGGGCAGTGTGCAAGAAGACAAACAGGCATGAGCAAGCTCCATGTTGGTAAAATATACATCTAAACATCAGGAAGTCACTTTGTAATCTTTTGACTGTAATGGCCAATGAATTAAAGTGATTTTGCATACCTAGCATAATATCTACAAAATTTATACTTCACATTTCTGCTAATCTTGTCCCAAAGCGAGCAGTCATATTTTAGAGCTCAGATATCATTTGGCCTACCTTCTTATGCAGTTGGTTTCCATTCATTCCGCTAATATGAAAATGAACTTTCAGAGACTTCAAACTTTTTTCACACCAGTTTTCCATCACCGCAATAAAGTCGTACAGATGAGGTTCCCTAAAAGCAGCAGCACCGTGGTGTTTTGATGACTTGAAACTGGGTAGAGTGAAATTGTCCGTCCACCAGGAAAAAGTTTGCTTGTTAGTTTTAGACTTGTTAGTTTCGTGGTTCCGTGGTGATTGTGGATATTTTCTTGAAGTTGATATGTATCACAAAATGGCTCATGTAAACACTAATGCTCAAAGCAGTGTTACATATTGTAACATTATGCAGTATGTCAAACAAAACACAACATTTTTTTTTTAGTTTGCCAAAAAAAACAAAATGTAGTCGTCATTAGGGTTGGGCATTGTTTGGATTCTGATCGATTGTGAGTCCGATCCCTCCCCTGCCTCACCGACGGAGGGCGTCGAGGCAGGAGAGGGGGACCGCTACAGCACATCACACACAGTACCCTCGTTGATTAGGATGCAGGCGAAGGTGTTGAGACATGTTAGTAGTGCATCCTCCCTTACACCAAATTAGTTTAGCACAGGTGTTGGACAGTGCTGCCGAAACAGCATTTTTCAGAGAAAAATAGCGCCATATTTTTTTTCCTGTTATTTAATTGTTATGTGGACAGTAGTTTAAGTACCAGTGAGTATCTCTTTAGTCCCTTTGTCTTTGTGGCCTTGGATATGTCCTGATCAGTTGTCTCTGACATATTGTACTCCTGTCTGTTGTCTGCTGCTTGCTGTCATTGTTTATGTTCAGGAGCTGCTTGAACTAAATTGCCGCCTTGGGGACCAATAAAGTTGTCTGGATCTGAATCTGAATCTGAATCTGAATCATCCAACTCTCACAGGTGGATACCACGGTAGCCACTATGGAAACTGAAACTAGCGCAAGTGATATTTGTTTAATTTGTTTAATAGAAACTAATCACCAAAATAAAAATAAAAATTTCTTAACAATTCAAAACAGTTCCAATTTAGAGCTTACCTTACTCGTAATCTTCTATTTAGAAGTGAACTATGCATTATAATATGACAATTTCTTCGCTATATGATTACACTAAAAGATGATTAGTGATAATATTGAATTATCATCTAGCCCTACTAGAGAGTGCTGGTGCATTTGTTAAGTGAATAACCTCATAGAGTGTGTGTATGTATACACTGACATCTTTCAAAGCGGTGGTATTGCCCTTTTAATTAGGTTAAGGCTTATCAGAAGGGGTGTGTTGTGGCAGGTCTTGATGTCAGCTATTATATGGTGTTTCTGTGTAGGTGCTCCACATAATATACTGTGTGTTGCCTGTGGTTAACAGTTCTGTTTAAGCCTGCTTTTGTTATGTCAACGGACATGACACGAGTATGCAGATGTCTTAATGTCTCAGTCTTTTAGGGCAGCCTGCCGTTTTCTTGGGCGGATTCTGTGCCTTGGAAGTCTTAAAGCTCAGCCCATAGAGCAATTAATTTTTTTTCTAACGTAAAAGGAGAGAGAAGCAGAATCCACCCTTATTATATGGGTGCCTTGGGGAGACAAGGGATTAAGATGGTTCTAATGAGGTGACGGCTGTAATAAGAGTGTCTTCACCAGGCCTCCAACGCGCCATCTCTAAAACAGGGCCGCTTATCAGCCAGGTTTAGGAGACGATAAGAACCAAATACCTCCACCCCCCTCTTCTCTCGCTCGTCTTCTCCCTTCAGTTCTCCTCCTCTACCTCCCTCCTTCCACTGTAAATGAGTCTGATCCCTTTCAGATGTGATTCAATTAATTTCTCTTAGATTTAATTACAAGCGAAAGAGTCCAAGTTATCCCTCTCCCCTCGATAGGGGGTCCACGCTTCCTAACAAGCCGCCTCTGGTGAATCAGGAGAGTCTTAATTACAGTTTTTAGTTTTCTTTTATCCCACTTTTTCCCTCATCTTCTCCCTCTGCTCCCTCCAGTGCCATCCATCTAGCTCCCCTCTCTTGCTCGTGTTTTTCTTCGGGAATAGACCGAGCAAGGAGACAGGAGTGCAGGTGCAATACAATCATCTAGAACACCGGCTGTCTGAAAACACCTGCTACCAGTGCGCGCAGGCTGTATTTTCAAGTACTTTCCCCCACTTTAGCCCACGTTCTCAAGAGTTCAGCTGAGCCACTACAAAGCATTTCACTTTCATCGCTGCATTTCACTACTTGCACGTTGGTGCAGAATTTCTTCTGACCTCCTAACAGTGAAAAGTGAAGCTGAGATCGATTTTCAGCAGCAATTTGCAATTCAAATATTTAGCAGGATACCACGTTTAGTCATCATTCCCCACAACCAGTTCATGCTGTGCCAGTCCGGGAATGATAACACTCACCTCTGATAAAAGAGAAAAAGAACAAAACAAAGTCCCAAGCTGTGGTCTGCCCTCATGAATGCAGCCATTGTTCAAGATAGTCATTATCCAAAACTCCCGACCTGCCCTGATCTTTTCTAGGGAGTATGGAAAATTATGTAAAAATTGCATGATTCACGCTCACTCGCCATTCTGGGCGATGCCGGCCATAAAGATGTCTGTAGTTGGATTGTTTGCCCGGCTTCCCGTCATCACAAGCAGTGGGCTCACAGGTAGGCGGTTGTGAAGTTGTTATATGGTGATGGATGACTTGACGACACAAGAGCATGTGGTTTGAGCATTTGCATTTGCCATATTTGTTTACCTAGCAGCCTCTGACCTTTTTTCTTTCTTTTTTTTTTTTTTTTTTAAACAAAGTGTCCTCTCCTATTTTCCTATTACAGTGAGTGAACACATTGGAGTTGTTGAAAGAGGTGCAGCAGATGTCACTGACTTTGTGCCGTGACCTTGCATGTGACCTGAACATTATTTGTTTGTGTTTGGGGACAATCGTTATGTAATCTCACTTCCCTTCATCTTTTAGGCATCATCTGCAACCAACCGCATCCTGGACAGCCAAACAATTGGAGAGCTGAAGGCTGAGATAGTCTCTTTGAAGGGCTTACTGCTCAGCAGGTAACAAAGTTATCCAGACACCTACCGCATTAATCGCTTCAGGGTTGTGTGTGTGTCTGTGTGTGTGTGTGTGTGTGTGCGTGTTGGGGGGGGGGGGTACAGCTTTTAACACAAAAGTCTGGTTAATTTTTAAAGCGGGTGATTATTGTTTTCCTGCTCTTTTGAGTTCCTGGACACATTCCTGCTAAATCAAACACACACGCCTGATGTTCCTCATGTCCAGATAGCATCCAGGTATGGTTGATCCACATTTCATCCACGCCTGGCATTAAAATGCATCTCGGCTATCCACATTATGTCATATTGCTCTTTCCCTTTGCAAATGCAAGTATGCATCACCAACCTGACAACACGCTCTCACAGTTAATGCACAATTATTAATCTCATATGTGTTTTCGGCATAATCTCACAGGCACTAGAGAGGTTGTAATACTGTATGCACCATTTCTTTTACTTAACAACTTGTCTTTGCCAATTAGCATACTGCAGGCATCAGCTGGTCCTCTGTATTTTAATGCTTTTGTTGGTAAGCAAGATAACAACCACATGTGTGAATAATTGCTCTTATGCAACTGTCAATATTTTTTTAGTGCAAAGTGAGGAACAAATAGAAAAATAATGTGATGTGACCAAATATGCAAGAGCAAAAACTGCTGAAATGAACTTTTAGTGGATTCAAGATGCTGTGTGTGTGTCAGACCACCCTGTCAGGTGCTTTAGGTGATCAAATCACACGCGGCCCTTAGGGGACAATGGAGTGTTTTACCTGAGTGTTTATGCAGTTCATCCGTGTCTGGGTAAAATTTGAGTGTCCATGTGATTACCAGGTATAAAGCATGTTATACTGTCTCGTTGGACGCTCTTAGAAACCTCCTCATTCTTTTCAGCTCTGTTGGCCAATCTAGTCAGGCACAGCCCAGCGCAGGCAGGGCCATTAGCATGCATGATTATATATCAGCGTCAGTAATGAAGCCTCAAGTAATCTTGTACACCAGCAAACTGACAAAGATGAAAATTGCCACAGAACTGTCAGGTTGAGCGTGTTTTGTCTCCCTTGTACATTCTAATCAGTGGCTTTGTGATTTGCTTTCTTGACTTCATCCTGCCTCCTGCAAGAAGTTTTCAAGCGAAGGGGTTAAATAGCAAAATAAAAGACAAATACATCACCATCTGTCTCCAAACTTGTTCCCCTTCCTTTTCAAATGATCCAAATCATCTGTAAACTGTTTTTTTTTTTTTTCAGCCACTCGTTGCTGATGCCTTTCAAGATACAACTTTGTGGTTTTGATCTTAAAAGCTACAATGGCTGTAATTAAAAAAAAGGGGGAAAAAAATCTTAGACCATCTTTACCAGGTGTGACGAACATCTGGCTGTTTCGGGGAAAAAGCCATTTTCTCCTCTGTGATTATGAGAATTGCATCGGGTTCTTTGTGTGTGTCTGCATACTAAAACCTACTCTAGTGTTGAGTATCTGTTCTCATTTGAACATCTGACTTTAAAGAAGCCATATATATTTTTGAAGCAGCAGTATGCCCAATTATGGCTGATTACATTCAACCTCTTTCACACACTTTGTTCACAGTGAGATTTTTTTTTTTAGATTGTGATCAGTCCTGATGTTCTCTCTCTTTCTCCCACACAGGAGACAGTTCCCCACCACTCCCACCATTCCTAAGATCCCCTCTTGGCAGATTCCCCTGAAGCCGCCCTCGGCCTCTGGCTCGCCGTCCGTTAACCACACCAACAGCAGCAGTGACATCTCCCCTGTTAGCAATGAGTCGGCCAACTCCTCCCCCGTCAAAGATGGTCACCACACTCCCCAGGATGCATTAGGGGGGCCTGACGGGGCCCACGGTATCAATGGAGATGCCGGTGCTTTGAATTTGGGGGCCACGCTCCCCTTGGACCTGAAGGACCAGGTCCGCATGGAGGTGCAGGGGGAGGAGGAGAAGAAAGAAGAGGAGGAGGAGGAGGAGGAGGAGGAGGAAGAGGAGGAGGAGGATGTCAGCCATGTGGAGGAGGAGGGTCTGAGCATGCAGACAGAGGATCGGCGAGGTGGGGATGGACAGATTAACGAACAGGTGGACAAACTGAGGCGGCCTGAGGGGGCCAGCAATGAGAGCGAGGTGGATTAGACCACAGCACAAAGCACAGCAACACTCTCCAAACACCACTTCTCATCTCAGCCGATGGCTTTGTTTCACTCTGCTGCTCTGCATTTATTCTCTTTTATGTTAGTTAGTTTATGTTGGCGTTTTTTTTTTTTTTTTTAATCTATTTTTGTTTTGTTGCCGTCTCTCTGTAACACCTTAATCTGGAGCAAAAAGTGCAGTGGGCAGGGTTGTGTGAAGAGGCAAAGAGACAAACATTGGTGTGTCTAGTTGACACGGCTTACCTCAATTTACTTTTCATCGTGCAAACTAAATGACTGCATGCCTTGGCAAGTATCACATTGTGAAGTTTCGCTTCAATGAGAAATGAGGAATATTCAGCTCAAAATTACTTCAAAAAAATTATATGCAGTACTAACCGTGGGACTCTGCTTTTGATTTTCATAACTTGACGAGCTAATATGCTGCTTAGCCAAGATGTGCTTGTTGTAATTGTACTGAGGCTCTTTCTAAGGCTCTCTCATAGACCAAAGAAGCAGTGCTGCACAAGAATGCTCCTCTTTAAACTGCAGATATAGGTCAGGAGTCATATGGTGGGACTTCTCTGTCAAAGTTCCCATAAGGTTGCAGGGAGGCATTTAGCAGAGCTCATCTCCCAGTTAGTGGCAATAGGAGAGGACAAGCTCTTCCAGGGCCAGAGCTTTTAGCCTCTTTTATGTGTCCTTTTGCATTGGTGTCAGTCTGTCAATAATTCACAAGGCCAGCAGAGTGGCATTTGGGTGAAATAAAAGCCCTGAAATTTGAGATTAGAATGTGATGACGGGCTTTGTTCCATGCCGGTGTCAGAGAGTGCTCATACGCTCAAAGGAGGGGAAGATAAATGTTTTTCCCCCGCTTTCTTTCTCTTTTTTTTCTTTTTCTTTTTTCACTGAGGGCTGAATTGTGCATCTCTGCGACTGTGTTTGTGTGTGGCAGGCGAGAAAGCCCAGGCTGTCTGCTCAGCTGCATCTGTGTCTCCAGCAGGGCAGCTGATTTGGTTTGTGAAGTATGTTAATAATCAAATGATCAACAAATAACAGATGTATTAGTTCATGCAGCTTGAAATGTCAAGGAGGCTAAAAGCGGAAATCTAATACTGAAAGCCCTGTTGCATTATATTATTTTCCGTGACAAACCCTCCGGTCCAAATTATGGAGGGCCTCCCACAGTGAGTAATCTTTATGGAAAACGGCGCCAATATTTTGTAATTAAACTGCGGTAAGACAATGAACGCTGCCACGGATGGAAGTTGCAGAACTCTTATCACTTCTTTTTTTTTTTTTTTTTTTTTACTTTTTTTGCTCAGTGTGGGAGGTGGACGGTGTCGAAGAGTGAGGTTGAAAAAAATGCCCCATGATTGAAAAAGAAAGTAATAAATGAATACTTGACTTATCGAATTACTCACTCAGTCTCCAGCTGACAGGAAAAGAGTCCTGAGTTAGAAGAAGGGACATCAGTTGTTGTGGCATTTTCACTTTCATCACATACGAGCACAGCAAACGCAGAGGGACACTGAGCATTTTTGTGTGACACCAGTCATAATCAGCAGGCTGCCACACACCTGATTACTTAGGTTAAAAGTAACAGAATGACATAATACTGTAAATGAGATTTTTGTTTGTTTGTTTGTTTTATTTCATCAGAACTTGCGTGTGAGTGAATAAGGCTGGCTGGTAAGAAATGTACTGAATGAAGAGGTTTTAAGCGTCACTTATGCCTTTGAGCCACTGTAGTTTCAGTGATTGGTCCTCTTTGTACCCCACTTGTAACTGTATGGACTTCTGATATCAGCCACACATGTATATAATTGTAATAAATTCCATTTATCACTACTAATTGTGTTAATACTCATTTCAAAGCATAGAGTAAATGTTCGCCTTTAAAGAATCATTTTGGTCATGTCGGGTCTTAGTTTGCCAGTTTTTGCTATCATGATTTGACTAGGTTCAAAATTTCATTGCCTACTTCACTATCAACCAAAAAAGCCAAAACAATCTCTAACAGTCGAGCCCAAAAAGTGACTAAGAAATCCTTTGAGCAGCATAATAACCAAACTGAGATTCAACCTGACTACATCCATTTTCAGTTTTCAGTAACACATTGCCTGAAACTTGCATATATTGCAGTTTTATCTCAGCTACTGTGAACTAGTTTACTTGAATGTGGTGAAACAACTGTTTAAAAAGTGTTCACGTCAAACTCAAGTATTGCATAGGATTTTTTTTTTTTTTTTTTTTTTTTTTTTTTTTTTTGCAGGCTCCGGTATCTCTCACATGGCATCAAGAAATTGTTTTAGTGTGCCAACACAAGCAGTAAACATGGGAAAGTCACGGTAATAATTCAAAAGATCAGTTAAGAAAAGCATAAATAATTTGCTGCAGTTTGTCAGCTGTTGATTTTAAATTCAGAAATGTAATTCTGGATCCAATAACAATATGTTGGTGAAAATTTTTAAATGCATAAACATACACATTTGTAGCTCAAATTTGCTACTGAAATACTTATCTAGAGGACACTTGATATTTGATCATTGAGCAAAAAACTTAAAGTTAACACAATCCTTACCACCATCTGCTCAGCTGTGATACACTCCTCTGCTGCACAAATTAATGATAGCACTTATTATTTATTATTTCAATTATTTCAAGTGCTTTTAATTGCAATATGTGTGCAATATGTCTGTTTTGCATATGTGGCAAGACATACACTTACTGATAACTCTATGATATATCATGATCATCTGATAAAGGCTCTGCCATAAACAGATGTCTGGATGTGGGCACTCCTAAGAGTAGCACACATGACAGCGTTCAAGCTGAAGCAACAACATCCTGTTTGTCTTCTTGCTTCTTCTGATACAATGTGAGCACAGCAGAGGACCAGCAGTCAGCAAAGTAAACAAGGAAGTGTCAGAGCATTGATTAAAAAAAAAAAAAATCTAAATTAACTATCAGAACTCAAATGTTGTGTTATTGCTCAGTGACAGTTATTTAAAGACACGTGTCACTGCAGTGTGAGGGGTGTTGTGTGGAAAAGATATGATTTAGCTGCCATTTGGCTTGTGCTGTTGCAGAGTGGTGAGTGCTGGAGAGAAGTGCTACTCTATCTCCAAATTTGAAGCAGGTTAAGCTCTGCAGTGAAGTGATGAAATTTTGAGCATATTGCAATGAATCACCAAGATAGCAGAAACTAGGAAATTATGCAATGTATTTATTTGTGGGGCCAAAACTATGTACATAGACAAAGTTAAAACAGCTATCCAGTGCAAGTATCATAGTGTTTGTAGTGCATGTTAATTTGCAGCACTCGTCCCTAGAGCAGCTTTTGCTTTTCCTGCTTTTCCTTTAAGTAAGCAGGTTTCTGAGTGTGTCATATACTTTGCAATGTCACTCAGTTGTTTGTTTGTGTGTGTGTGTGTGTGTGTGTGTGTGTGTGTGTGTGTGTGTGTGTGTGTGTGCGTGTGTACCTGCGTGCGTGTGTGTGTGCATGCAGGGGGGTATTTTATAACATTCATATGATAAGTATCTTATGATTTTTCCCTCCCTGGTTGAATGAAGCCACAGTGAAGCACTGAATCTCAAGTATTCAGGGTTTGTAGAATCTGAAAGAGCTGAGCAGGAAAGGGGGGCTTTCTAAAATACGGTTATTTCTGAGAATTTGTTCTACCAAGTTTTTATGCAATAAAGTACAATCAGTCACATCAATGTAGTCAATTCTGACCATTATGGACCAAAAATGGCCAAAATGAGTTTAAGCCGCTGGTAAGCTCATTGGATAGCAGAGAGTCACGTGATTTCACAAACCGCAACATCCGTCAGGCCTAACAATGAAAAAATAATCAAACTGTTTTTGTCCCTTAGTTCCACGTATGTTTCTTTCTCATTTTTTGTGTCATCACTCTTGACCGGTTGGAGAGATATACAGAAAGCGCACAACCAAATACACTTAGAAGAATGTGTGCGTGTGTGTGTCATATGATTTCTAAAGTGCGTGTTCAGGGTCTCATCATGATATACTAGAATCATATACGATGCACGGCTATGCCACTGAGTCTCAGATATGCCACTGATATGCCACTGAGATCAGATGAAATTCTGCAAGCACTGTGTGTTGTGCAACCACAAATGGGATGCAGTTATGAACACGGTGAGCTTATCCTAGCTAAACATCATGCACATTCTACACAACTCCTTCTTGCACTTAGTTTGAACAATATCCCTACATTTAGTGGTAATATTTGTGGAAATATCCGGCTATGACCTTTAAAGACTGTCTTGTCTGAGGCCCTGCCTGACGCACATTTCCTTTTCACCTAAAGTAGTATCAATCCTTGGAATCTCAGCTTCAATTTGAGCAGTCATTAGTTGATATAGTAGTATGGAGAAGAGAAGGTGATGGATGCTGCTCACACCGGCTGAATCACTGATGATTCTAGCTCAAATTGCACCTCGCACCAATTTTCTCCGAATATCCAATCTGGTATTTTCTATGGTATTGCCAATACACGGCCTCACATCAATAGCCCCGGATCCTAAGAAAAGCTGGGCTGAAAAAAGGTCATTTTTCTCTTTCCAGGGCATTCTGAATATTGCAATGCATTATCAAGTTTATGAATTTAATTTGTCAAGGTCTGAATGATCAATAGCGTTTCACATATTGATGAGGTGTATAAACTTCTCCAAGGTTCGATACCACATCCCTTTGTAATCCATTAACCTCTCCCTGGAGTTTAGGCCAACCTTAGATTTATAGGGGCCTACTGTAATAAATGCACTTGTACATCATTTAGTGTCTTATGGGATTTGCAGTGCATTCCTGCCCAGAAAGCATCGTCTATCCTAATCTCCTATTCTCATCTCCATCTTAAGAGGGCGGCTCACCAGTCAACATCCACCACAGGCTGCTTATCCGCTCACAAAAAGTTGCACTTACAAAAACGCACGCTTCATCAATAGAGCTGCAGTATTAGCCAGTAACCAGTCCCACTGTGGTTCAGCATTGAGGAATTGTTTGTCCAAAGCAACACCTTGGTTTTGACACCATTTGGCTTCTCGGTTGGGAGCCTTAACCTCATCAATCTTGCTGCTAAACGGAGAGCACTCAATAGGATGGTGTATCGACGCGCTCTGAACTCCATTGTTCGCTGGAACTGAGCACTCAGCAGGTTAGAGGGCTGAGTGTCTCCTTGGATCAATGCAAGGGTTGTTAGCCCATAGCAGCCAGTCAGAGGGCTACCATGGCCCTGTCTGCTGCATACACACACATTCACATGAGCTGCACTGGTTTAACATCCCGTCCAGTCAATGCCCTTGAGCTTTCTATCCCCAAAAGATGATCCTGAACCAGTCCTGTTTCCTCGTCACACTGATTTAAGTTAAAGTTTTATTATGAGTAACTGATCCCGGCAATGAGGCCCCCAGTTGCAGAAGAATCAAACTCCACCCACCATGGCTCCTAGGCATCTCCGGCACCTCTCTGCTAGGGAATTGTCCCCGAACAATTTGCATTGGAAAGGTCATGGACAATGCTGAAAAACGGGCACAGTGATGGAACGCTTCTCCTTCCTCTTCCCTTTGAGATAAGACACATGTGGCGTGCAGCACTGAGAGGGCGGAACTGGAACACTTTGATGTTATACTTGATGTGCGACAAGGCCTGTGGAAAGCCACCGGGTGCTGCACCCCTCTGGAAATATCCTTTTACTCGCAGGGAATCCGTGTTTCGACTGATGTTATCGCCATCTGCAGTGACACTGTAGCTGTAACTGGCCGTGGCGCTTGTTTGTATGGGGAATAGCTTTATTTAACTTTTTTTATGCAATGAAAGCCAGTTAACCTACTTTTGGGATATTTTCACCACAGTCCTGTTAGTTTCTTTTTAATTTCTCTAAACAGCCACTTAGGCACAGAATTCAATGGGGCAGCACTAAAGCTCTCTCCAACGGATGCTTTTAGACAGCTGTTTTTCATAGTGAAAGGAGCAAACTGCAGAATATAGTCATGTTAACAAGTCGTTCAGTCAATATAGTCTTGAAAACATCCACCGGTGGGATGAGATAATCCCACTCGTTTCCGATGCAGTTTCATTTCAGTTTGAAATGTGTGTAAACAGGGCAGGATGAGGCAGATCAGCCCACGAGTATCAAGAAAATGAAAATTTTGTAAGTTGATTAACATTGGAATAAAGTGAGACCATCTCATCACACCGGCAGATTTTTCTCACTTTTTTTTTTTTTTTTTAACAAGAAGTTAAGGGTGAATATGTGACTAAATGATGTTAAGATGGGGATTTTTTTGCAGTGTAGGGAAGCATGGGTCACCTCCAAAAGCTCTCCACAGCCATCTCTCTAAAAGCAGCTTACCAGTCCTCTGCAGCCACGGAACACCGGCTCCTTCCTGGTGAAAATGAGAACATTTGACAAGCCAAGGTCACCGGGGGCTTTGCCTGTATAAGGCCTCAATCGCAGGGCCCAGCGAACACTGCAAAGTCATAAAGCACTTTGTCATCACTCGCTATATAAACTCTCAACAATCAAGTGGGATCACATTCCCTCCCGCCCAGCCACCCCCACTCTGTGTGGCCTGTCACTTGATTTTCTCTTGGCGCAGTTTCAAATCCAAATGGAACACGCGCGCTCTGGTCGGCTGTCATGTGGAAGGCTGTGGGGCCCCCACGAACCAGGCGGAAAGCTTTACTCACCTTCTTGGCGGGTAAGTGAAGGTGTTGGTGGGGAGTGGTGAGAGAAGCGGTGTGGAGAAAAACAACGGCAGGCTGTAAAATAGCAAGATAAATCTTTCCAGCACCCAAAGCCCCTGCAAGTAGTTGGGGGACAGGAAGGTGGTGGGGGGTGGGGGGGATTTGAGGAGGTGCACTGGCCGGGAATATTTATGAATGGCCTTGTAATAAGCCATCAGGAGCGTGGTGGATATGAGAACACGAAGGGAGACAGAGGTACGGGGGGGGAAAAAAACGCCCTTGTGCTGCACCCATGGAAAGCAGCGACGCTGTTGTGAGAAGAATGGATTATCCAAGGGTAGTCCTGTCAGCCTGTTGAGGGACCACGGCTGCAGGCGGCGCAGGGGCAACAGGTGCGGCGCTCGCCAACGTTTGTGCAAATTAGACTAATCACAGGGCCTGACTGTGGAGCACCTGAAGCATGCCAGCGGCCAGGCAGGCAGGAGAGGGAGGGAGACGGGGAGGGGAACAGAAAAGAAGGTGGGGGAACAAGAGGCACAGAGGGAAGGGGAAAGAAAAGGAGGGGGCTGAGAGACAGAGTGGAGCAATGTGTTGGCTATAGCTTCTCTGTGTACACAACAGGCCCGACACTCATTTGGCTTCTCTGCTCTATGAAGACAATATTGCTCACTTGAATCTAAAAAACAGCATTATGAGAGATCATCCTCACTGAAATCTCTGAGTCAACATTGTTTAGGCTGCAACATTTTCATACAAACAAATGTCCTTTTTCCTGCTCCCATGACTGTGATTCAGTCTTGGCCTGAAAATTGAAACTGAAATATTATTGAAATCACAATATGCCTAAGTGCAATATTGAAATCGCATGAGTTGTAATTTTTTGTTAAGGTATAATGTGTGAAAAATTATTATTATAAGTTAAGTATTGGTGGTACAATTGTATTCTCCAGATATAAGAAAATATGTGTGCAGACTACCACAGAAAAATCACATTATCATTATTTTAGTAGGTTTTTTTCTGTAAAAATGAACATGATGTGAAAAATATAATGCCCAGTAAAACCCTAATTCAGTCCTAATTCAGTCTTTACCCAGATCATTACGACTTTTAAGACATCTATTCTGTTTACAGCTCATAACACCGGGGTCAGGCAGGTAATTCATAGGAAAAATCCTCTGGGAAGTTAATATGTTTCAGTAGCACTTAGTTTCTTAGCACTTAAGACACTTTGGACAAAAGCGTCTACTAAAAGACATAATGTAATGTAATAATCTAATAATGGAATGTTAGCAGCAACAATAGTTGTGTGAGTAGAGGACGAACTGAGAATGAGAAGTGACAGCTACCGTGGCTGAGCAGATGATAAAAGCCGCCTACAGAAACTCAGAAAATCTGGAAAAACAGACGTCACATGTTAAGAAACGTAGTTTACTAATATTGGCCATAATAATAACCATTCTTCTCTCAGTCTGACTCAGCCCTGACATCAGACGGTTCATTTGCTTTTTCATTTTAGGCTGTAGGTCCATTTTCACAGTTTTCACAACACAGGGCCCTTGATGTGCTACAAAGGCCTCGTATTGTCTTCAAGTTTCCAAATCACAGTTGTTGAATGACTTCTTGCCCAGCTCTCCTGCGGCCTGGAGGCCCAAACGTCCACCTGCTATATGCCACATGCAAGGATTGATGAGTATAGAAGTATGGTCTGTCTGAAAAAGGGGAGGGCTGTATATTCAGCGACCTTGTCCTCCAAAATTGGCATGGATTGTCACAGCGAAATACAATCCACATTTCCATGCCCTCAGTCAGAAGGAGAGCGAGTGAAAAAAATAATCCCAAAATCCCACACTGGACACTCAATGTCTTGTTTTGGAGGGACTGCGGTACTCACAAAATTCCTTTGGTAACAGAAACCCATAGTGAATGATGGACATTTTCTATTATTAGCATCAGCAGAATCTTCCCAACCTTTGCTTCTTCCATGCTACAAATATCACATTGCTGATGTATTCCATATTAAATTACTGAGTTTTAACTGAGCTGGCCATAGAGTGTCTGTTATCAACAACCATAATGTGGAAGATTAGCACACACATCATGTCCACCTGTTGCCCAGCTCTGTTTTATGAAGGACGCAGCTGTGATACTGAAACCAGTCTTTTTAAAGGCTCTTGTAATGGTCACTGGGGTTAGTGCTGTTCAAAAGTCACTGAGGAGGAAAATGGAGCTCATGGTTAACCTTCACATACAAATGTACTGCAATTCTACCTTTAAATTTTGGATTTTAAAGTCACCCAACTTACTTTTAAAACACACCCGAACTCCACTGTTATTTTCAAATGCCAAATCTCTCTTCCAGAGTGCTAGTGGATGCAGGTCTGTCCTGCTTGCCAAAGCATCCAACTGTCAACCGCTTGGCAGCGGTGACATCAGTGTTAAGTGATTTATACCGCTGTCTCAGTAAGAAACACTTATTTCATCCACATTTGTAACCAAATTAGTATAGACTTTTTTTTTTTTTTTTTAACTTGGGTGGTCTTGTTCTGGTTTGTTGCAAAACCATCACATATGATCCAGGAAAAATAAAGCCAGTGTCTGAGGTTGTTTTAGAGTCTATTAAACCACAGTTACACATGCAACCTGCAGTCTTTTGGCAATCATTTACCATCTGCGCAGTTATGTTGTCATTAGCTGCAGCTAAATTAGTGTTTGTAAAGTGTAAGTTGATGTTTTGGTCCTGGTTTTGAAGGTGCTCTGTCAAGCCACTTCAAGAGAAAATCATCATTTTCATACATGGGAATTACTCTTATCCGGCTTTTATAGTATGCACATAACAATGAGTCATACAAGGCTGGTGCCAGTGTCAAATGCTTTTACAGCTCTGTCAAAGCCTGTCAGCTCTGTGTTCCAGCCATCATCACACAGCAGAAACACCATGTTGGACCATTCCCGCTTATTGTCAGCCAATCTGCCAGGCTTTTTCCCTGAAAGAAAACGATCCCATTCCCCTCGGACTCACGTCAAATTAAGCAAATTTACAGCTTAGCACTTAAGAACTTCTCCGTTTGCCAAGAAAGCAGCAGGCCTCACTTGCCAGTGAGTGGTGCTGCACTGTGGCGATTCAAGTGGAATGAGAATTACTCTGGCTTCTGAGAGAACGCCGGGCCATTAGATTTTTGCTCCAAGCTCTCTCCTTTTGGAAAAGACTTATAAAGTGATGAAACACTCCCACTCAACTCTGGAGACCTCTGGTCCAATTTTTAAGCAAACTACTTGAAGGGTAATGGCTACGTGGCCACATGCCAGGGTGGATCAACCATTTTATGCACTTGTTTCTGGTTGCTGTCTGCTACTAGCTGTTTGTTCTGCTGGCAAAGTCTTGTTTAACTCGGGGAAAGACTAATCTAGGGCAATGGGCAAACTTCAGGCAAAGTAAAACAAATAGAACACAGTGTTTGATATTTCTTGGTAAACATTTATGTAAAAGCGTTGACAGGCGGCTCACTTTTCAAAAGCTGTTTAAAAGGCCTCAACGCTAATCTTTCCATTGGATTCTGTTTGTGTTTGTAAGATGACAACTGTGTGTTTACCAATTAAAATCTCCTATGCAACATAACATCCCACCCGCCCACCCCCCTCTGGTAATATGTTCACATCAGACTCAAAGAAACACAAACTATGTTTCCTTCCAGCTGAGCACAACTAGGCTCAGCTCTGGCAGCTTTATATTAGCATGTGGACAACACACTACCTTTTCATTTAATTTCCAAATATTATAAAATTTTGGTTAGCTAGTGGATGTGTGTACACTTCTCCCTACACCACCATATACAATCCATATGTGAAATATTTTCTGCATTGCCCCCTCCTACAGAACAGCACACAGATCATTAAAAATACGACATTAAATACATACTTAGTCTGCTTTACTATTTTAAAAAAAAACCTCCAGTATTGATTGACCCACAACACACATACCTCAGTACAAATGATACAGTGATACCGCTGCATATGACATAAGACATATAATGATCATGTTCGCAAGATGGTGGAGTTGGTAAGGAAATTGTTCTTGAGCCCAGCCCAGCCGCACCGATACCTACAGCCAAGCCCCGGTGATCAGGTCCTGACACCGAATCCCTACCAGCTGACCTCTGACCTCTCTCTGCGGAGGAGGGAAAGCAAAATAAAAAAAAAAGAAAAAACATTATCATGGCAGTCTGCAGCTAAAGAAATAAGAGAGGGCCTTATCAGTGTCTTCAGGAGAGTTCACTCAACTTTTGTTCTGTGAACTGGCCAAGATTAAATCCAGTTTTTCTGGTTTTTTGAGGTAAATAAACACACAGCTGTTTGTTTTTAGTAACTGAATGTTCTAGGAAAACTGAGAAGAATGTTTCGTTATCTTCGTGTCATAACAGAGAAAAAAATGTTGAAAGGCAACGATTTCAAGATCCACCACCCTCCAAAGAATGTAAGGTGTGTTTACAGAGAAAAGGAGAAAAAATATTAGTCAGCCGGAAACAAAACACAGGTGTGGCACGATACAAAAGGAGAATATCTGATTTTAAAATGGTGAGGTTAGGTGGCTCAGTGTCTCACGCAGCATAAAATCCTAAAAGATAATTATACATTTACAGTATTAATGGATGAAGTCATCAAGAGGGATGAAGTCAGTATCCTTTGACCAGTGGTTGCTATGTGGAAAAGCTTAAAAACAACCTAGTTCACTCATTGTGGTTAGATGTAATGTGGAACATATAAAAGGGGTGGAAATGTCTTTTTTTGTAGATCTTTGCAGGCCAACATTTGTGTTTGATGTTTGAGATTATCTCATCTCACAACTGCTCAGACTTTCCTATGTATGTATTTAATAGTAATTCCACGATGGACACAGAAATTGATTGGTTACTGTTAAGTACTTTAAGTACTCTTTTCCCCTAAGATTACTCTTAAATGGCTACATTTTCCTACTAGTTGCGGAAATTCATGCAATTCCCTATTTAAATGATTGCTGTGTTATTTTGTGAAATAGCCAGGCTGGGAACTTTGCCTGAAAATGAATGGGTGTTAACAGACTTGGGATATGCCACTGTACATTACATTTTCATCTCCAATCACACATGCCCAGACAGTCATAAACCCCAATCATACATGTTCAAGAGGAATAACAGCATATATAAACAAACCCACATAAGGCAAAGCTGCATGTTCCTATATCCCTGCATCCAATAAGGTCTTGTTAATGGTAAATTGGCTGAATGTGTGTCCAATTCTCCATTTCCTCAGGGGTGTCTCAGCAGCAACAGCTGCTACCAATGGCAAAGCAGCCTTTTTCACACAGCCCCCTTTTCTACCGTGTGACCAAGGTCTTTCCAAAATAAGCCCATACACATGCAAAAATAGATAAATGAACGTCTATTGCAAAGGGCAATGGATTTAAAGAGAGGTCTAACTGGAGTAGAGTGCTGAAAGAGAAGAGGGAAACATCTCATTCAAAAATGTGAACCATAAATGGCCCACTGGAATGCTAGAATGACTGGTGCATATCCTCATGATATATCATATATACCTGGGGTGCATATCAACAACAAGCTGGAGCGATCAGACAACAGAGAAATGGGACAAGAGGCCAGATAGGACTGTTGTACATGAGGAGGGTCAGGTTATTCAGTGTGTGCTACAAGTTAATCTACTTGTTTTATCAATAAATTGTGGCCAGTGCATTGTTTCTTTGCAGTGGTGAGCTGTGCAGATTGGAATTTTAGTTGTACAAACATTTCTCATTGCTCTGGACGCAGAAATAATTTAATTGATTGAATGAGTGGCGCCACAGAGGCACACTTTCCCCAGCTAATGTTAGACTGAAGCCCAATAAAACAAGAAGAAGTGGCTATATACACACACGGCTAAGTGAAAAAAATGCAATATAACCGTATCCATACGTCCATCCAATCACTTCTAACCATAGTTATCTAGGTTACTGTAACTAGCTGCTATAGCTGTCCAAGTTCAAACAGGGTCAGCCCAATGTTCCCTCAGCCCTGTGTTATCTCGGCCCAGTGATCCCTCAGTCCTTAAGAAATTAATTCCTCATCTAAATTAGGCCTTATATTCCCTCAGCCCTTCAGTTAGGTTTTACGGTTAGGATTAAGTTGTTAACAATAATAACGACTGACTAACATGTATAAATAAGATAATGAAAATATATTTTCATTTTTGAAGAACATTTGAATCTAATTTTATCTTTCACTATACACAAATGATTAAAAGAAAATTGCACACTTTTAGTTTATACCATTTTGAATAAATAATAGAGAGAACATGTGGCTGAAGGAACATGGTGCTGAGGGAATTTACAACTCAGGGAACATGGTGCTAAGGGAACATGAGGCTGAGGGAACATGGTACTAAGAAAACAGGGCTAAGGGAACACAGTGCTGTGCAAACACGGTGCTAAGGGAACATGGAGATGAGCGAACATGGGACTGAGGGAACATGGGACAGAAGAAATATAGCCCTGAGGGAACTTAGGTCTGAGAGAACATGGTGCTAAGGGAACATGGGGCTGAGGGAACTTAAGGCTGAGGGAACATGGTGCTGAGGGAACATGGTGCTAAGGAAACACAGGGCTGAGGGAACATGGTGCTAAGGAAACACAGGGCTGAGGGAACATGGTGCTAACGGAACATGAGGCTGAGGGATCTTAGGGCTGAGGGAACATGGTGCTAAGGAAACACAGGGCTGAGGGAACATGGTAAAGGGAACATGAGGCCAGGGGCGAGGTATATGGGGGGAAAGTTAGGACAATTCCAAGGGTCCTTGCCTGACAGGGGCCCCAAAAAATAGGTAAAAACTAATATAAAATTATTAAACCATCATTGAGTAAATATATGTATTTTTTTTTTCCCATGGGGCCCAGAATTCCTGGCGGTGCTCCTGCATGAGGCTGAGGGAACATGGTACCAAGGCAACATGAGGCTGAGGTAACCTAGGGCTGAGGGAACATGTTGCTAAGGGAACATGGAGCCAGAAGAACATAGGGTTGAGGGAACACATGGCTGAGTAAACACTGGCACTGGTGATCCCTTTCAAACTAGCCATACTGGCCAATACTTTGAAGCTAGTTAGCTAGCATGCTTACTAGGTCACGAATACCTTGGTCATGACTTGCTGAAAAAAATCATTGTTGTTGGTATTTATTATTTAGATTTTGAGCTGAGTTCTTTCCTTTGACATTCATATTTGCCAGATGGCCAGCTTGTCTTCCAAAAACAGGGATTCCTTTGGCCTTGGCCGTTGAGTCAGGGGTCACTAAAAACTACAAACTGCACCTTTAACTTGATCACTGACGTTATGTCTGTTTCAGGAGCAACTTTACTTCATATTGAGCAGCTGCAAACGACAGGCAGAGTAAACAAATTGGTTAAAAAAAGAAAAGAGTTGGCTTTTTTCAATAGGGAAATGGCTGAAAGAAGGTACGCTGAGAACGAAACAGAGCTCTGCAACAACACTTCCCACCCTGCCGTGGTGAGTTGTTACAGCTGCAGAGCACCTTGAGCCTGTCTCACCCCCCAACGTGCAACACAGAGCACTTTCTACTTTACTCTTTTATGTCAGCACCCGTTCGGCTTTACAGTGTTTCCTGCCCAAATGGCCCAGGCCTCAGCCAAGTAGGAGGCAGCAGCATGCACTGTTTATAGAAAGTATACAGATTATGCTTAAGCTACACAGTATTTTTAACAGTTTATATTTTTCAGTTTTTATATAATAGTATTTTTTCTTTACATACCAAATATTTTTGGTATGATAACTTAATATGACAGTGATCCTGAGAACAGATATCAAGGCACAGATCTTTACCTTTTCTGTATGTAGCCTATGGCACTGTGGAGTTTTTGACCTGGTAATGCATATGCTGTATCTAAAATATGTGCTTTCTGTATGCATTACAATTGTAAGTGAATATATTTGAAAGCCTGTATTTTTCTTTTTTACATTGTACATTATCATGCTTACACTTTATACACGTGTGGCCCTCTGCAGATCCATTGAAGTGAATACAATGCATAATCATGTTGTGTCATTGTCACATTATTTCCGTTCATTTTCTCATTCATATTTCTCTTATATTTTACATTGTCTACTGCTTCTACCCTGCACACTGTCTCAATGCTGTAGTTTCCTACTTTCATCTGTATTTTTGTACATTCGTAGCATTGAAATTGCTGGCTGCGTATGTCCATGTATTTCTCATGTGGTCTGTTCTCTTTAATTGTCTCTTTCCTTTGTTTTCTATGTGTTCTCTTGTTATATGCTGTTGAAATGGCCTAATTTCCCCACAGGGATGATTCTAATTTAATCTTATATCATTTTTATCTTATATGATCACTGTCTCTGGCTATATTTCATGACTGGAACATTTTTCTCTGTGAGCTTTTCCTCTTCTCCCTCTATGACTATTATTGCAGGATTCGGGAACAGGCAGGCGGCGAGTCCGAGGCGGGTAAATCTCCATAAATCCTTCCACAGTGGCTACCCTCTTCAGACTCTACCGTACAATATCTATCTTCATCTAGGAGAGCACAGACCCAGCCACCTGCTTTTCCTCTGTTCACCCCCCTCCCTCCACGCTTTGTGAACTTAATAAAAGCTGCCATTAAGCAGCGCTTCATCTGTTTGGGCCCTAATCTGCCTTATAGGCATCATGTGACCACATATGCAGTGCACACCTGTCGTGTGTGTTCCCAGCCCCGATTGTTCCCTCTCTGCACTGCGCCGCCTTGCTCCCCCTCTCACTCAACCTGTTCTTGGCACATCAACCCAGCACACGTCACCGGTGGCCAGCATGCATGCATACCCACCACACACACACACACACACACACACACACACACACTGTTGCCACAAATAAAATGTACTACTTTATGGTGTTAAAAGTATGCGTGTACTTGTAGCTGAAAAATATGTCATACTGGTCTTGATATTTAAAGACATGAACACTGAAACAGGCCTATGTTTGTTCAGTACATTTTTATTTCATTGAGTGAAAAGCTCAATCTTTGCATAAGACATGCAGAAACAAAGAATAACATAAATATAGCACAATGAAGATGAACAGCACTGTATCCAAGTGGAAATACGCAGTATGAATAGTATGAACAGTAGTGCTGAGGGCAGCAAATTCAAGTAGAGACTTCTTTAAATTGCTTCATTGTCTACTCATACAAAATGTCTCATTTGCCTACCTGTAATGGTTATGAATCTAGCCAAATTGACTGCGAACTGGAGATGGCTTTTAGTCCAAAAGTGCAATATAATTTACAAAGGCTAAAATGTTGCTCTGTTTATCCAGAACACTGCAGTAGCAGTGGAGCAGTAGCTTTCATATTACACTTTATTAGCAGAGGAAATACATCTCAGTTTATTTCCCTCCTACTTTTTTATACAATCTTTTTTCCTCTGTTAATTAAAACAGTAAAACGATCTGTCGTTTCGGCAGCAGCCTATGCAGGATTTGGAGGTCGTTTCCGTCTGGTTTTTGTGTAATATAATTTTCATGTTTATTCTTTTTTTTTTCCTGGTAGATTATATACAGGATGCCAGCTGGCTGACAGATGGTGATGCCTTTACCCGTTTTTTTATTTAAAAAACATCACAAGGAAGAGAGGGAGGAAGGACAGGAACAGCTGTAGACTGGGGGACAGACAGAACCAGCACACTGGCCACTGGGTGACACTGAAGGAGTGGGAGGAGAACCTAGCACATGGCTCAAAGCAAAAAAAATAAATAAATAAAAATAATAATAAAAAAAAAAAGCTACCAGAAACTAAAATATGTGCCCTGTTAACACTGAACAAGACACAGAGAGCCATCTTGTTAGCAGTTGCAGGCCTCTAAATCTCCCTAATGGTCCCGGCTCTGATCTTGTTCTCTCAGCAGAACGTCAAGCTCGTACAGTGGGCGACCCCAACAACAAATATTGTTGATTCCTCGACCTGCACAAATGCAGATGTTTTTTTTTTTCTTCAAAAGCACACTGAGTAAATTCAATTCAAAGCAGGAGAAGACGCACAAGGTCATGAAATATAAATTGAGGCCTCGCGGCTCTCTGAGCAGCCGGGACAGTTCCACAGGTCTGTGTTCTCACAGTCGCCGTCTGTGCGTCTTTCTCAGGGGAAGAGACCAGACACACACAGCCGTCAGTAGTATCACTGAAGGAGAGAGAGTGAGAGTGAAAAGAGAAAGAGAGAGACAGAGAGAGAGAGACTACCACTGTGACCTTTTGCCCTGCTGTCTGGGTTAGTCTGCACAAACCCCCCCGAGGCCTCGGAGCCCGGCTCGTCCAGCAGCACCTTCTCCCTCCACATGTGACCCAAAATGTCCTCAGGCTAAAGCACTATCAAGCAGTACATATGTGTTGTTATAATAATTATAGTTTCTTTATTTTCAACTTTTTACAAATCCTGCTATTTTCCACACGCACACACACAAGCACACACACACATAAACTGTATTCAAGTGCACAGCGTCTCCCAGCCTGATAGCTATCTCAACAAATTATCAGAAAAAAATAATAATAAAACAAAACAAATATAGTGATGCACTGCCTTGCAGTTGAGTCCAGGGAGACGATTCAGTCTGTGAATGAGGCATGCCCACAGCAAAGGAAATATAAACCAAGAATTTTCAATAAATGTAAAACAAAAAGCACACACAAAAATGACAATGAGTAAGTTGTTAAATAAAACAGAAACATCCATGAATTAATTCAAATCAGTGTATTATAAGTTTTTGACATTATTTGGAAAAAAAGAGAGAAAAAATGCTGCAAAAATATCAAAGTAAAAAACGGAATCTCCATCACCGCCAATTCTATGGTATGAACAGGGCCCTAATTTATCTGCCAACTTTTTTTCCAAAAAATTAGAGTGAGGGGAGGGTAATGGTTAAAAAAAAAAAAAAAAAAAAAGGTCACGCACACAAGCACACTATGGTGAGGCTATTTGAATTTTTAACTTTTTATTATTTATTTCTCCTTTTTACGGTTTTCTTTTTAAAGGAAGCTGTTCATCAAAGAGCATTTTGTTCATATATAGTTATTTTTTACAGAGGAAAATACTGTACAACCTTTTTTTCTTCTCAAAACAATATTTGGAGGAATATCATCTACACACATTATTCCCTATATTATGATCATTTATTTCCAATGCCAAGCTCAGGAGATAATTCATGATCACAATGTCCACTCCTTGGTCTTACACATTCGGTCAATAAAAACCAGAGGGTGGCTTTGACAGGTTTGTAATTTAGTACTACAGTAAGTGAGCATTGTCATGATCTTCTTAAGAATTAATTGAAATCACAGTTCGCATTAGTGTTTCTGACAGGGCACCACATTTCTGGCATGCCCATTTCCATATTTAAAACCGTCCAATTACAGAAGCAAATAAAACCAGTCTTTAAATAAATCACAGAACAACAGTTCTTGTCACACTAACATCTATTTGTGCATCAAAGCAAAGTGAACTAAAACAACATCTTAAAGCAAATTCCCTGTTAAAAGATATTTATCTTTTTTTCTTTTTTTTTTCAGACGGTAAAAATGAACCTAAAAAGTGCAATAACACCCTAAAAATTTCTCATTGGAAGGTCACATAAATATTAAATAAAAACCATTACAACAGGAGCTCAACCACAGCCATAGTGAATGGAAAACAAAATGCCGTTGAGACGTCATTTGCTGTCTGTACATTTTCAAACATAAAACACACTCCCTGACACTTCCTCTGTCATCCCGCGCTGCATGTGAGTGACTCATCGCTTCCACCGGTCGGTTTGACCCCCAGCCCGCCGGCCGTTAGTCACGGCCTCATCTGTTTACAAATCGATATGCTTCTGACTAACAACACAACATAGAACGAAACTGTAATGCAATGATGCAAATGGTAACAAAAATATCTTTAAATATATGTTCATGAGTATCTATCGTTATCACCGTAATCATCGTCAGCTAATATAAAAGTGCACTATCCACACACAAACTTGATTCCTCAACAGGAGGGGTGGAGGGGGTGGGGGGTTAAATTACAGGGGCTGAGCTTGGTTTTTGGTGCTAGTTGAGCGACTCTAGCAGAATGTCTGAGAGAACTGTTTAAACTGACAGCTTGCTGAGGGCCGACTGGACGCCCGTCTGCAGCTGAGACTGACCGTGCAGTCACTGGTCAATTCCACATGTCAAGAAAACAAAATAAAAACACCTTGCAACTGGTGGAGAGAGATGGGCACAAGCTAAAGCAATATGTAACCCTTTGCTCTCTATGTATAATGTTAATAATAATAATAATAATAATAATAATAATAATACAGAAAAAAGTATCAAATGTCTGAACACATTCTGTTTAAGAATTTCCCCTTAGTGATTCGCTTCCCTTTTTCTATGCATCCAGGGCCCTGCAGTTCATGTTGACTGTGCCAGCAATTTCCTTTGTATATCAACGTTCACACACACACTTACATATATAGTTATATAGAGAGATTTGTTTTTGTTTTTCTTATATTTTTTTTCCACACACAAAAAAGTGAAAACAAAAAATAAAATAAATTAAAGTCAAACATGCACGCACACAAAAAGACTGATGTGTAGTAAAATGCTTTACATTGCTGCCCCATGTGTAAAAGAGGGCCTAATTCTGTGTGTCTCCGTTCATTTTTTAATGCATAATTGAATTAATAATGTTGGTCATCTTGTAAACATCATAATAAATCATTTTGGGCCGTCATTTGTCCACTTTTTTTTTTTTCTTTTGTCATCTGAAGTGTCTCTAAACATGATAAATGAGGCCACTTTAATTTCTGTTTGTTCATAGTACACAGGGTTTTTCTTCAGTTCCTACAGTCATTGTTTTTTATGGGCCAGCCTCTTGTTTTTCCAGTTGGGAAGTGTCAGTGTGGTTAACGGAAGCATCAAAACTCTCACCATTGTCTTTTTCGCCATCAGGCTCGGGCATTGAATCTTCATATGAGTCAGTGTTGAGATCCTCCTCCTCGTCGTCCTCCTCGTCCTCCTCCGCGTTCGCCTCTTCCTCGGGTGACAGGTCGTCTTCAGCATCTCCAGATGTTCCTGTGGTGTCGTCTTGAGGTGCTGCCAGACCTAGTGGAGGGGTGGGGCTGGGGCTGGGGCCGGAGGCCATAGCCACGGCCGGGTCGTGCTGCATCTTCTTGCTGAGGTCCAGTGAGTCGTTGAGGCCCAGGCCGGCTGCGTTCTTCAGGAAGAACAGAGAGCTGCTGGTGTCTGTGCCCAGGTTGAGTGAGCTATCCAGGCTGATGGAGGAAGGCGGGTATGGGTGGCTGTACTCGGACGCCATGCTGCCTGGTGGGTAGAGCATGGAAGGAGTGCTGCTTTTATTGTTGTGGGACATCCCATGGAGGCCACTGGGTGAGGGAGAGGGAAGACCCATAGAAGCTGGCGGGACCACCGACACACCTCCTCCTAGGTGGTGTGCCCCCTCCTGTTTGGGGGACACAGACGGCAGCTCACCCCGCTCCTGCTTCTCATGCTTGCGCTTGTGGGAGTCCATCTGAGACATGCCCACCACAGTGTGCTTACACTCAGGGAAGGTGCAGTGGAAGTGGGAGCACTTGAGCTTGTATTTGCAGTCGGCAACCTCGCAATCTGCGCTGGAGCTGAACTGGCAGAAGCCGGCGGCGCTGATCACATCTTGCTTGCCATGGTGCTTGCGGTGGGCCGTCACCTTGGTGCTGTCTGTGCAGCGGAAGCCACAGCGCAGACAGTGGAAGTGGGTGCTGTTGCCTGAAAACTGGCAGTCAGGAAAGTTGCAGCTGAGTGAAGACTTGAAGCGCTTGAAGTCGTCGAGGACCAGGTTGTCCACTCTATCATGGTGCTGCGCGTGCTTGTACATGTGGGTGCGGCCGCAGAACTTGTAGCCGCAGTTCTCACGCGTGCAGTGGTAGTGGGTCACCTTCAGGGAGAACTGGCAGGCGGAGTCCTTGCAGTTCTCATACAGGTCATAGCGACGGAAGCCGTCCAGCATCATCCCCTCATCCAGCATTTTACGGGACGAAGCTGTCTTGCGGCGCTTGCCGAAGGGTGACATGTCCTCAATGATCCAGAAGCGCTTCTTGGCTCCGGTGGCCGTGGGGATGGAGATAGTGTTGCCTAAAGTAGGGAACAAAGAGGAAGGAAGCACATTAAAGCATAATCAATCAGCGCACAATGCAAAACCCATCCACAACAAGCAATTCACATTGCGAGATCATCTTGGTTGCAACTCTTACACGCCTCCTTACTCAGCCAGAAGTGGTTCACAGCTGAGTAAGCACCCAGAGCCCCAGATTTTTTTTAATTCTTAATTCCCACAATGATTAAAGGAGGGGGAAATGATAGATTGACTTTGCTGCTAAAAGGAACATGACACTTTTACAGGGTGTCTACAGCCTCCAAACAGAGGCGGAGCTGTGGGTCTTAACCGCCCCTCTTATCTCCATGTTGTTTTACGAGGGGCACCCACCTTTTCCAGCACCCTGGGGTCACTGCTAATGATGTGATCCCTGTTCTGCAAGACAGGAAGCAGTGGGCCTCGATAAAACTTGAGGCATGATTAAAATAAGAGACTGCTGATGCAGTTCTGTTAATGGAGGCTAAACAAGGCCAAGGCTTCAAACTACAGGTGCCAAATTTACTGCTCTATCTCTAACTCGTAGTAAATACCAAAGTGCAACACTACACTCAGCGTGATCGAACGCAAAAGTATAATTGATGTAATTACATACATCTAGTCTGTGAGATGTTCTGTGATAATGACTCCACCCCAGTAAGCATGCACTTGTCACAGTTTCTACAGGAATTTTCTGTTGTTGGCATGCCTGAAAGACACTTTTAAATTGTTGTCTTTCCACAACAATAGTGCAGAGTAAGACTGGATCACACAGTTAAATGCTGCACAGGACTCAATTGAGAGTGACAGCTGCAGTGTTGGTTTGCGCCGGGGATAAGTACCTGCAGCATCCTGCACTATAGGGACGTCATTTTTAACTGGAGACGGAGTGGCAATGATGGGGCTGAAAGCTGGTGTGTTGGTTGGCATGACAACACTCCGAGTGGCTCCCAGAGAGGCGCTGAGCAGAGAGTATGACAGACAGGATGGAGAGAGGAGGTATGGGAGTGAGGGAAGAGGAGGTCGGAGGAGAGCAGAAGAAAGGGATGCGGCCTGGGACTGGAGGCCAGACTGAGGAGCAGGAGGAGGAGGTGGAGGAGGAGGTGGTGGTGGTGGAGGAGGAGGAGGAGGAGTAGGAGGTGCATTTTGGGGAGCGCTAGTGTCAGCAGGAGCAGGGGTGGTAGGAGCAGAAGTGGTGGCGGGGTAGCCTTGTCCTAGAGAGACAGGTTGACCAGAGAAGGTGGAGGACAGACACAGAGGGAAAACAGACAGACGGGTAGACACAAAAACAAGGGCCCAATCACACACACAGGGATGGGAGGTAAAAAGGGAAAAGATAAGAGAATGATACAAAATGAGGCCCATTCAAGACAAGTAACCCAAACACCAGCCAAAGCAACAATGATGAAGAGTAGTGGATAATATTGGCAACAAATGGAGAAATGTGAAAATCATACAAATGGAAGGCAGGCTCAGATTTTGAAAAAGCAGAGGAGAACGTGTTTCTTCAGTTAAAGAAAAAGAGGCTTTTAGCCCTACAATTCAACAAACTAAAGTGCTTAAGTAGACATAAAGCTGAAGTTGCCACAGGGATGCTTTTCAGGTAAAGGAAAATGTAATATGCTACATACCATATAGTGCAATAACTCAAACTGTTGATGTACAAAATGAATGTTTTATGAGGATGACCAGGCAAATTTAAAAAGATCTTGTAATTTCAAGAGCACAGGAATATGGCATTATCACGTACCCTCTATATTAAGACTATGTCTCATTACACTACTGATTGTCTGTTTGTAGCTTGATTAACTTCTAAATCAAGAAATACGTGACTGAAAAATATATGACATGACATTTCTTATTTTCTGGATGTGGCAGACCGTTGCTGCGTACTTGTGGAGTGTGATGATGCCAAATTCATGAGTTCAAGTTCGGTACAGCGCTATTTGCCTTTAAAACATAAATTCTAGGTATTCAAATGCGACCTGCTGATACTTAGACACATGTAATGTCTACATTACATATGCATATAATATTCAATACACGTGCCCAATCTAACTTAGTGAACTCACCTGCTGGGGAGCCCTCGTTGCCTACGGGGGTGCTGGTGCAGCTGCGGTCCTGGTTGGAGGACTCGGAGGAGAGGCCCAAGGGGCTTCCTCCCGCTCCCATGTAGTCCATGTAGTCGTCAGTCTCGTCCATCATGCCGGAGAAGCCAGAGGTCATGCCAGCCTGGGCAGCTGCAGGCCCTGACGCCATGCCGGACATTTGTTGCATCCCGTCTGCCCTCTGGCCAAGGGGCATCACCTGGGAGACAGAACACATGACGTAATGACAAGCATATTATACTGTGCTAGGATACACAAAACAATAATCCCTCTATAGATTTCAGCAGGTTTGGAAAACAGATGGCTGAAAATCTTTTACCATGACATCAACATAGGTGTGGGCACCTGGCATATGATCAACATTTTTCAAGACAAAGATCACAAACATTTCGCCGGAATTAACCCCGGACTGCTGTCAAAATGAAAAACATAGAACAAACAGAACTAGAAATTCTACCTGCGTGCATCTACATACCCTACATACCACAGACGTTAAGTTGAGAGGTTGAGTAAAGAATTTAATCAAAGAAATTTTAAGCCATTTGCTAGTGATTGGTATGACAGGATATGAGTGATATTGTCTTGTAACGAAACAACCGAGATGCTCATCATTCATATGTGACTCACACAACAGGAAGCACAGTAAAAAAAAAAACAAATTACATGGGAAGAGGCAGTGCTAAAAAAGAACATCATGTACGATCTGTACACGGCTGAGCAATAGGAGAAAAAGATCTGAATATGTAAGTAAAAATGTAATTCTTGGGTGTGCCTGACTTTTCCTTTTCAATGAAGTATGCCTTAGTGGGAGGGCAAGTGAGGAATTTGGCTTTGTTTAAGCAGTTTACTAATAAAGACCTGTTCTAGTTTCACTGAGGCTTCCAGCCCATAATTTTAGACAATTAACCTTTAGAGAATGGCATGTGTCATATATGGTGACATGACGCACTACCTGGGATGGGACTCTGTCAAAGTTCTTTCCCAGCATCCGCCTCATGTGTTTGCGAGCGTGCGAGGTCATCTGGTGCTTGAGCAAGAAGGAGAACTGGCAACCCTCACGGATGCAGTGGAAGTGGCTGTTCACTTGGTTATACTTACAACCTGCAAAAGAATTGGACACAAGGGGAAACTCTCATTATAGAGTCACACATTAATTTAACTCTGGCTTATTCCAAAGCCTCTGAAAACAGCCACTGTGCTAAATGCAGTGCTATCGGCGTGACAGTGCATGATGACATCAAACCCAAAGTGAGACGGTTTATTTCACCATACAACTTTGACTTGTTGACATGGCCAGAACAAAAGAGGGATCACGTTTCAGAGTGTTTCGGTGTGTACATGGAGGAGGAATATTAGATCACTCCAGTGTCACACTGAGCAAGTCGGGGCTTCTGTGGACTAAACCTGTGGAGCTCTTTTATTACACTGACATGCTTTATTCAATTAGGAATTTACATAAATAAATTCTCATTTTCCGTGGGCCAATAATGCACACACCCCTGCAAACCAAAGTAAATATACAATTATTCCCATATTAAATTCATTTTTCAAAATATCTCCATTGTCATCTTTCCTTTTGTTCTCGCATTGTAGTGCTGTCTGCTTCATATTCTTCTGTTCTTTTCTTGTGTTTTAACGGCTCTAGCTCTAATTGCTTTATGATTTCAAATTAAATGAATGTTCCTTTTTGTGCCTGTTAATCAAATACCATTATATAAAAGCAGGCAGAAATAATTGAAAGAGTAACATGCTGGGCAGGTTCTAGCATGTCAGTAACCATGGCACCCAGTTAAGGGCACAACACGTCTGTGTCATCAAATAGCTTTTGTACACACAATGTTTTAAACACGCAAAGTTGAGCAAATAACAGTAACCCCTGTGACACGGAGGGCCTTTTGTGAGACAGGAACCAGGTAACATCATCAGCGGTGTTCAGTTTAATGTTGCTGCCATGGATACTGGCAACCCATCAATTCTTTATGACTGGAGTGCTAGCGGTGGTAATCCTTTCTGTTTTTTCCCCCAGCCAAAACAATACAGTTGGCAGATCAGGCTGTGGACAAAAAACAGCTGTTTAGGGCCTGTTTTTGTTTGCTTTGTGTAAGTGTTCTGAAAAGCTTGTGTAACCGTCTGAAAAAAAAAAAACAGATCACTTTTAATTCATTTCTGTGCGATGGCGGCGGTGGCTGTGAGGCGCAGCTTCACAACACAAACAGGCTAAACCAGACAAGCCGGATAATTAACAAACACAAACTTAATTGCTCATTTCTGACAGGGGCATAAGGAAGAAGAAAACAACCTGGATATGATTGCCCCCTTTTACGTTATTGCTCATATAGCACAGGCAAGAGCACCTTTGGGAGTTGAGGTGCCATGGTGCATATGCAAAACACTAAAACAAAAGGTGTGAGCCAGACTTGTTTCATGCCATTTGAATGGCTCTGATAGCATGCCACTGTGTGTGCAAACACTGGTCTCTCTCCCTTTGTAAACAGCTGGGACATAGAGAGAATATCCTCTCACAAAAAAAAAAAAAAAAGCCACTGAAAATCAATCTACATCTCTCTTGATTTCACACTCTTAACCCATATGTCTCCCCCTGGCAAAATATGATCAGAAGCTGGAGCGAGGTGGAAGGCTTGTGGGGTGATACAGGCAACAAGAGGATAAAAAGACACAGATATAAGAGCAGAGACAGCGGGCCAAGACACACAGAGTATCAGAGGTACTTTGTCAGAGGGCTTACCCAGCCTGCCACACTCCTCCCTCTTGGTGAAATATTTGAAGCCATTGGCAGCGCGGCGCTCTGCCTTCTCGTGCTTCTTGACGTGCCAGGGCAGCTTGGTGGTGATGTTGGTGACGAAGAAGCAGCCGGGCCGCAGGCAGTGGTAGTGGCCCCTCATCCTGAACTCACAGTGCTGCAGCAGAGATACAGAATTTCAGTTCAGATGAGTCAAATGTGTTGAATGTCTGACTTAAAACAATACAGCCTATTAATTTAATTTAATTCAATTCTATTTTACCCTATTTATTTTTGTATATGAATGAATTAACTAAAATAATATTTGAAAATAGCCTCAAAGCAAAACATATGAATATATGCGGGGGGGTGGGGGGTGGTGGTGTATTAAATTTATTTCAATAAAATATTTTTTCAGATCATTTAAAAAAAAAAACTCAGTAGTAACATAATGTAAGGCATAGGTGAACAGTCTGACAACAGTTTTTTTTTTTTTTTCAGGAATGGCAAACAATGTCTTCAAAACACTGAAAAAAATGCAAAATCACTTCTTTCAAAAGGAGTAAACAGAAGTAAAAACTTAAAAATTTAATCTTACCCTTTTCTCTCTTTTTAATAACTCAGACCTTTATTCTTATATTCAAGCCTATATACATATATCAATGTGTAAGTTTAAATGAATACTAGACCTCCTCCAAAAACCTTATTTACACCACAGAAGCCCTTTTTGGGGAGAGTCCAACACTTTGTTTTTTTTATTTTATTTTTTATTTTTATGTATTTATTTATTTATTTATTTATTTATTTTTGTCCAGGCTCAGTTCTTCTCCCTGCCACCCCTCCTCTCTAACATGTCTGTACACCCCATCTGTTTACGAGCCCAGTATCCCACAGGACTGGGCCAAATAAGATCTACTCCGTTCAGGAGATGGAGGCTAAAGGGAGGGGGAAGGGGGAAGGGGGAGGGGAACGGAAGTGGGGGGGCGTACTTTTCGTGAGAGGGGTGATTTTCGACACATTAATGAATTCATTTAAATGGTTTTCCAAATACAGGCTCATGAGAGCAGGCAGGGGCTGCCATTTAGGTTTCATTTGCGAAGCATTCCCCTGATTTTTGCCCTATTCCAGACAGCCTTGTTTACTGTGCAAGTGACAATGATTTATTGGGTAATATCAGCTAAATTGGCCTTTTCTGAGAGGAGAATGCGGCAGTCAAAATGACATCATTGACATATAAACAGGCATTACGGGGGTGAGTCGACTGTCTTTCTCAGCAGAGATGGAAGACGGTGAGCAGCGATTGTGAAAGCCTTGAGTCAAATAACCTCAAATACAGGTCTAATAGATAGCATACTTCATGCTTAGAAAACTCCGGGATATGACAGTTGGTGATTCAGCTGCAGGCCGAGTTATCAAGCTGTACCCACCTGGTTTGGACAGAGACACTGCAGAGAGTAGTAGGAGAACTGGTCGCGCACGTTCACCAGGTTGTTGTTGGGGTTGATGTGGTCCAAACAGTGGGATTCGGCCTTGCCAGAGGTCTTGCACACGTACTTGCAATTCCCAAACAAACAGTGGAAGTGGAACTTGTTGGAGTACTTACAATCAGTAGCCAAACAGGGATCACTGCAAAAAAAATAAAAAATAAATAAAAAATATGATAGAAGATATGGTTTAGTCAAGATTTTGGCAATACAAGAACAACAAAATTCACTGCCATGCTATAGACAAGGATAAGCTCATACTTTTCCTGGAACTGCAGGAAGCCAGGTTTGACTTGTGGCTTGGCATTCTCCAGGGAGGTGGTGGCCAATGGGGAGTTGGCTGGCATGTTGGGCATTGAGGCGGGCATTTGTGGGATTGCGCCCGTGAGTTGCTTCCAGGCCAGCAGGGAAGGAGAGGAGCCGTAACTACCAGAAGAGGTGAGATTGGCCACGTCCATGGATGGACTGTTGGCCATAGAGACGGGGGCAGCAGGCTGGAGCAGGGCTCCTTCACTCGACTCCTTGGCCTCGCTGAAAGGAGGCTCTGACTTCACTTTCAGGGTAGCTCGGAGGTGGAAGCTGAGAACAAGAAATAGAGGAATTCAGCTGAACTGTCATTTTGACCAATAAAACCAAAAATGGAAACATGACTTATAAAGTTATCCTTTGTTTTTGCTGGTCATGAAGCAGTCTGACACTTACTTAGCATGCTTTATGGCTCCATCCACAGTGCTGAAGAGTGCCCCGCAGTCCTCCACCAGACAGTGGAAGTGCACTTTCTGTAGGAAGTCACACTGAGCTTCACAGAAATCATCTGTATCAAACCTAAAGAGAGACAGCAAACACAGAGGTACTGTAAATACATTACCATCTCAAACAAATAATAAATACTGAGGGGACAAATGTCTGAAACCCACTTATGAGTCAGCAAACAAGTCACGCCAAACTACAGTAACACGAGGCCAAGTTTTTCGTTTCTTTTCAGGGGGTTTCAGAAGGTAGGATGTGAGTAACGCTTACTGGAAAAAAAGCCTTCTAGGTACAGTTGTTTTTTTTTTGTCACTACTGAAATAACCAAAATAAGTCTGGTAAGTGAAACAAACCGCAGTGATTTCGTACCTGCGGAGGTATGTCCTCCAGATCTCAGTGGGCTTGTCTGCCAGGGGTCTCTTTATGACTGTGTTCAGATACTGTGCTGCCTCCAAGGTGTCGCTGCCCTGGCCGGCCTCCAGCTCCGTCTTCAGGTTCATGGCATTGAAGAGGGCAGGGTTCACCTGTGACATCTGCAAAACACACAGCACATAAACCACCAGCCGTCGGGTTAACCGAGCATAGGTAAGCGAGACACTTGCATGCGTCAGAACGTGTGCAAGTGCGCACATACATACACAAACACACACCCACGCAGACACAAATGATTTGGCAAAGCAAAAAAGCTCAGCCAGATTTACAAACATCCGGGCCTTTGCTTGAGTGCAGGCCAAGCGTGTGTGCCAAGCCTCCTCTGGGAGCGATTGTTCGCCCTTTTATGTGATGTGGTGGTTTGGAACAAACCCCCAAAAGGCTGACATGACGCGAAGAGCTGTAGGACAACGGGTCTTCAAGCTCCTCTACTGTCAGGGTTCAACGACTGCTTTGTGAACAGCAACTGATGAATTTAACTTCTCCCAGGCAATGACAGGGTGTGTTGAGTTAGGGGGGGGGACTCGGCCGGTTAGCCAGAGAGAAAAAAACGGTGGCTGATGTGTCATTGAATCATCAAGGTAATGGAACCCACCCGGCACATTTGTATCAGTCACAGAAGATGTATGATTAAAACAATGTCCACTTTAATCTTCACAAAAAACATACACATTTAAATATCCCTACGCTAACATTTAGACTTGGAAAAAAATGAGGGTGATGGCTTCCCTTTTTTTCTCCTCTGACTTTTTAATCAAATAATTTACAAACTCCATAAATAAATATAGAGCGAGGCGGGGGAAAGAAAAAGTATAAAGGAGGAGAAAAAAATGGACGGTGAGTTCAAAACAGCTCATCAAAAAACAAACATCTCTATATATCTGGCGTGGCACCCAGCTACTGCTTCATTATATTAATTTGTGAGAGGTGCAGTGAAAATTACACTGTATGAAAAATGGCTGGAAAATTTAAATGATACAAACTCATCTTATTAGCGGTGAAACATTAAAAAACAAACAGGGCCCTCTGTGTCCCGCTAATTTGTCTTGGGATGAAAAGCGTTTGATGGATGGATCTTACCTTATTCATAAGCGAGGATAAAAGAGATGTATTCCCCGGTACAGGGTGTCCGTTTGATTCATTACTAGAACAAGGAAAATGAACAATGTTTAGTCAAGATTTGCATGAGAACAGTAAATATTACTATTTATCACGCAAGGTGTGCATGTATAATGAAGAAGAAAAATGCTGGCTTCTCAAGAAATGAGATCTAATGTAAGTTGGAGGGAAGATTGGAGTTGAAGGTTTATGTAAACACCCTTCTCGCACACAAAAATGGAGAAATATGTTTAGGATTACAAATTGCTATGCAAATGTACATAAATATATAATATTTTTGATAAATCAACGTAGATATAACCCCAGCTGTCAAAAATGGTTTTCAATCTAGAAATCATCCATCAATCTAAGGATTTGGAATGACTTTGTTGTTTTGCTTTTTGAGCTTTCATTTTCATATTTTCAGCCGTAACCCTAAATGTAATGTGCGAGTGTACCTGTGGTCCTTCTTGCTCAGGTCCAGGCTGTGCTCCTGCATGGAGTCTTGGGAGGCCCCAGTGGTGGCGTCCACTGGCTCCTGCTTCACGTGAACCAGATTGAACCGGCTCGCCGAAGCAGGCTGCCCATTCCCTGAGGATCAAGCCAGAGATGCAGAGGAGAGGAGAGACAACAAAGTTATTGTTGGTCAGCATTATTACCCTATGACGAGATCCAATCTGACTTCTGTCCTGGCCCGAAAAGAATACTCCGAGTGATAATTATTGCAAAATTATGTCAGGCCGTCAAGCCTTTTAAATGGTGATTGAGAGGCGGGAGATATGAGGGAAAAAGACTCCTTTTTCTTCAGCACTTGTCACAACTCATTTGCCAGGCTGCCTCTTAACTGGTCATTAAGTGAGATGCTAATGCTGAGGGAAAGTGGCAGTCTCAGATTGGCCACCCCCTCCCTTCCCACCTTCCCAGGCTCCTCGTTGGCCTGACAACGGACGGCAGCCAATGCCACTGAGCGTACCCACAAGGAACAGGGGGGTTATGTCGGTCAGATTGGAGCTGACAGCCAATCAGATCGGTTCAAATAGCGTGACCTCTCGATCACATTCTCCTCAAATAGGTATTCTGTGAATGCTGTGACGGAGAACAGGGGTACTGAAATAAAATAAATAAGAAGGGGGACCAAGGTGGGGTAAAAAAAATGCTGACAGAAAGGTGAATCCTGCCTCCCCTGTCAATCCCCAAGTGACTGAAATATTAATTTGTCCTGGGGCTATACAGAGAAAGCTGGGCTGTCGGTAGACAGTAAGTGGTGTTTTATTAAAAAAAAAAAATATGGGAAAAGGAGGGGCCGGAGCCTCTTAGACACTGTGAGACTGGAGTGCATCAGCAACTGCGATTAGTTTGGTGGGGGATCTGTTGTTTAGGAATTGGGGGCTGGTGCTGAGGGTTTGTGACAGGCAAGGTCATGGGCAACCAAGTGTGTGCCCTTGGCCCTCAGCCTGGTGAGACCCCTCTCCTTCTCTTGCTTTGGAGCAGAACGAGACCAGCCTACGTAGGGGGAAACCAGCCACAGATCCCCCCTGCTACAAGATGACCCAGAGACATATCAGGCAGAATAGGAGTGGAAAAGCCAGTCTTGGGCCTTGTCAGCTGAAAGCTAAGAGATGGGAATGTGTCAGTGTCAGTGTCAGTGTCGGTTTAATCTGACAATGGTGAGGTTGGAGTGGGGGGGTGGCAGGGGGTGGGGCCTGGCTGAGGTTAAGGAAAACGGTGGTCAAACAATTTTGTGCCTGGTTTGAGGTCAGTGAATGCTTACTAAGTCTCCGTTCACATACACCCCCCACCCCCATCCCATCCCCCTCCGCCCAACTTGATAAAAGGACACCCAAAATTAACTAGCCAGACGAATCCTGCCTTGTCATTGACAATTAAATCAACTCACGGACGAAATGAGAGCACATTATATGAAGAGCAGCCACTCACTATATCATCTACACATGAACACCAGGAACAATAAAAACAAGCCACTGCTATCTGAGAGAGTAAGCTCCCTGTTTAAGGTGGATTACAGTGTAAAAGTCTCTTGTTCTGTTGTAAACCATGAAGTTGTTTTCCACCCACTTCCCAAAGAGGGAAAACAAATGAGTTTGACTCAAAGCAGCGTCTTTCTGGAAATTATCCAGGAATAATGTACCACCATGTAATTACTCCGGATAAGATACAGAGCTTGTGAAAGATCATTTGTACTGTGTGTCTAATTAGTAAACCCTTCAGATGCTTGGATCTCTGGGAAAAACACTTAGGGGTAAATTAGAGTGGAACACTAATAAAAAAAAAAAATACTGAGAAAAAACCTAACACTGAAAAGGGAAAAAGGCATAATTCACCATGATTAGAGACAAAGTTTCACAACTCCTTGAAAAGAAAAAACACGATGTGAAAATAGCCACTAACAGAGAATTTTCTCACACCTTTTTGACTGAGTAGCACAACCACTTCCTCTTCGATTTAGCCCTAAATGTCCTGTTCACACACTCTATGAAGCAAATATGAGAAACAAAACCTCAAAAACCCCTCTGTCCTCCATCTATAGTGTGTTTCCTTGACGCCGAACTACAGTATGTGAATGAGACAGGGAAGCTCTTTACAAACACCCCCAGCAGCAGCGGGGAGGACAGTTTTGTCATGCAGCATGAAGCTGTGAGCTGCGGCTCCTGTTTCTACTGGTGAGGCAGAAAGGAGGGGTGGTGGCACCATCTGTGGAGGCCCCACCCTCAGTGGGGGCCCTCCCAGTTTTCAGGGTACCTGCTGGAAGCCCAGAGGTGGAGCTCAGCCTGACAGCCTGGGCTCAGCTCAGCTCCCCGGAGCAGCTGCCCCAGCTCTCTCCCAGGGCCTGTCCTGATCCAGGAACACCACCAGGAACTGTAATCCTCCCCAGTCCCAGCATCCGGAGATGCTCCCCCTTTCAGCCCAATTTACAATCCACACCCCACCTGCTCGGGCTCAGCACAGGAGGCCCCACAGCTAGAGTGGCAGAGTGTGTTCTGCACTGCATTATCAATTTAATGCTTTAACTTCATTTTCATTTCAGAGGCTTTGTTTAGAGCAATATCATAAACATAGACAAGGCAATTACCTCCAAAAATTTATGTGGATTGTGTTTATGCTAAATGGAAATTGACATGTTTTTCTGAGAACAGAAGGTTTCTAGAAATTCAAAAAGTGTGTCTGTGCAGATGCGTGCAAGTGTGTCTGTGTGTTCTTGTTTCAGTCAAAAAAAAAAAAAACAGCCTCTTTCTCAGCTCCGGTGGATTGAGTCATTTCTGCCTGAGCGATTTCTGTTTTTTTATCAGTTTGCATAGAGGGGAAGGGGAAAAAAACAACATTTTTTGTTCTCGCAATTTCTGAACTTAATTTCATTCCACCTCCATTTGCTTGGAACGGGCGCAGACACAGATAAGAGACCAATGATGAGGAAACATGTTCGACACAAGCCCCAGGAGCCCCCACTCTGAACATCATAAGAGACTTTTACAGGCTCTACTCTCCCCTGTCAGCGCATTTATCTCCAAATGGATTGTGGGTATCAGACAAACGATCAACACAATAACAAGCCCAGAGCAGAGGACCATGCCTCCAGTATGTCCCTTAAAGCCTGAAAGTGGCAGTTTTCTTCCCTTCCTCTCCACTGTGGGACAGTGATAGAAGTGACCTCTGAGTGCACTCTGTCTATTCTGGCTGGAGTGGAGCAAGTCCACACACATGAAGGAGGATGTGGCTTTTAGAGGACATTATTTAAATTGTCTTTGGATAATGACATAACTCAATTATGGTTGTTTTTGCCATACTTTTTAATACTTTTGGATACGCCTCTAGATAGAATAACAAACAGCAAAAACAGTAAACTTGGCAGAATTCACATGTTCATGCAATAAATGATCATTTAGCAACTGCTGAGTGAGTTAAGCTGCTTCCATTTTAAAGCTGAGTGAAGTTGAAAAGAAAATCATTATTATTTAAGTTGTGTAAGAAAGCAGCTCTTATTAATTACCACACTAATCAGCAAATCACAAGGTGATTGCACTCTGATAAAATAACTAACCTGTGTCTGGGTTGCTGGAGGGCTTGAGAGCAGCAGCCGCCAGTCTGGCCATCATGGGTGAAATCAGGCCCTTGCTTGCTGAGATCTTCTCCATGATGGAAGAGGTGGCAAAGGAGGTCGGGGTGGACGCCATGCCTCCGTCTGCCCCTGCTGTGGAGCAGCCTTGGGTCAGCGAGTCAGTGGGCATGGAGTGGGCGCCGGAGGACACGGCTGATATTAAGCTGGCGGCTGAGGGGGGGAGCTGGAGTGGCAGCCGGGGCATGAGGGGAAAGAAGGGGTTGGAGGCGGCCAGGGCGTTGTTGGACAGAGCGAGGGCCACCGGCATATTGCTGGGCAGGGCCTGGGACAGCAGGCTGGACATACGCTGGTTCGCACTGGGCAGCGAGGACGTGGGCTTGAGGGTGTGGCCAGATGGGGAGGAGGAGACAGCGGTGGTTGGTGTGGCCAACAGGTGCGGTACAGTGGTGGACTGCTGGGTGGTGGGCGAGGCACTCAGGCTGGAGTTCTTGCTGCTGATGGCTGAGAAGTCCATCAGGTCATCGTTGCTCGATTCCTCAGGCTCATCCTTGGGTGCCAGGAAGCTGGAGGAGAGACCCATGACACCGGAGGAGCGAATGTGGCGGCGCTCATGTTTGCGCTTATGGGAAGTCATCTGGCTGGTGGAGGTGAAGGTGAAGCCGCAGCCTGAGCGGATGCAGTGGAAGTGGTTGGTAGCCTTGCTGTACACACAGCCCTCATACTTGCATTCCTCATATTTGTAGAACTTCTTGAAGCCATCCTTGGCGTAGGCATCATCCTTGATGTGATAGCTCTTGTGCTTCTCAATGTCACACTTGTTCTTGAAGGTGAATGTGCAGCCTGGGCGCCTGAGGAAAGCACAACAAAAAAAAGGAAAAATATGATTAGATAAGACGGCTAGTTACAAAGCTTTGCAGGGCGCAGTCAACAGTTATGGAGTGGGGCCGCATGATTCAAATACTTTACAATGGAGGAATGATAACTGAGGTGGTTAGGTGACACACCAACGGCTCATTCACATGTCGCCACAGTCAGCCGGTGCCAGAGGGATGCACTCGGTGACACCAGTTTGATGGATCTCTATAGTGGAGTTGCAATCCACCAGTTTCTATGCAAATTCTGAATTTGGGCATAAGAAAAACTGAATGGAATCGCTGGTCACAAAAATGTTCGACATTTTTGTGACCAGAATGAGCCAACACACTATATGTCGACATACTTTTTATAAAGCTATGTACAACTGAGTGAGGGCTGAATAAAAATATTAAAATCTCTTCACGCTCTTGGTTGTTTAACTTTGATTACACAATAGCCTATAGTTGTGTGCTTTTCAAAATCATTTGGAGTAATAATGTATTTGATGGAAATGTGTATTTATTCACAGTTTCCTTTGGCAAATTTTTGAAAATGCAGTGAAAATATGCAGAAAATGTGGATGGAAATAATTGCTTAGTTCTGGTACTTCAAAATGACAGCTGCATGGAAACTTAGCTTAGCTTTCCTACAGGAGGCCAAGAAAATCGAGCCGCCTCACCTGCAGTGGAAATGTGTGGTCTTTTGCCCGTAGAACTGACACTCGACTGTGCCGCAGTCCTCGGTGGCGCGGAACCGCTGGAAGCCGTCATTGATTAGCTGGGCATTCTTTTTGTGGAAGTTTTCATGAGTCATGACATCCGAGGTGCTGGTGTACACCTTGTTGCAGCCCACCTGCAGAGCAGAGATGAAGCACAGATAGGAAAAAAGCTCAGGCTCGAGAGCAGACACAACAGTTTCAGTTTGCATGAATGGTTTCAAAGAGCTATCCTCTAAAACAGAGTGCTTTTCAGAGATCTTACATATGAGCTGTTGAGAAATGAGTTCAGTGTGGTTAAGCAGACGATACTGGCCTAGAAATGGCTGGCAATAGGCCGTTTTCTCATGTTCACTTCTTATTCGTGGTACAGACAATAGAGTGTGCAGGTTTCAATTCAAACCAGTGAGGTGGAAAAAAAGTTGTCACAATGAGTATAGGAAAAAGGAAAAACTTCACTGAAAGAGGCAGTGGTCACAGCAGGTAGTGTGTGGTTGAAACTACAGTACAGTACCTTCCATGCAATGCTGTCTGTCTGAAAATGCAGCTCGTATTTGCTGTGTGAAAATGTAGTTACCGCAACCTTACTGTAACTCACAGAACAAATTTCAGTGGTGGAGGAAGCTGAGAGAGGCTCAGGGGACTAAGATGACTGGTCTTGTTCTTTAGTTTAAAATGTTCTGGAGTCCTCAGAGCCAGCGGAGGGAAAAAAACAGCTAATGTTTGAATTAAAAGCAGCAATTGTATATCATCCCTGGCACTTTTCACCCGCACAAACCGGGCAACTTCTCCATATTGAGTCAAACAATGAAAAAAATGCCACTCTGTTTTTTTTCCCCCTAAATCAAGAGTGTCGATGCCAACATCTGCAGGTTCTCAGGGACTGTTAAAACAAGGGCTGAAATGTCCTAATAACAATTACGCCGTTAGAAGGATTTAAAAAAGAATATATCTCCAGCCATCCTGCGCTGCGCTGCTGCCCTGCCGCTGAGAAAGCTCTCGGCACAATGACACGTTGAAAATAAGCAGATGTAAAAAATTAAACAAATCCAGAGGGGGGAATAATCTTCAACTGGCCGCTTGGTACTAAAAGATGAAAAATGTGTAGTTTATATAAACACCTAACTGAATTTTATCCATGCCAATTAAGGAGCGAGAGAGCGAAGAGGTGGGGAAAGCACTAGCAGCCTCACGTGTATTCATCCTTTTTTTCAATTTTCTTTTATTTACTTCAGAACACATTTTTCCAAACTCTTCTTTAAATATAGTTTGGTACAAATGGAAAAAGTGGGGGAACTGTTATTCCATTTTATAGATGAACTTAAACTGTGTGACTCTTAACCATCTTGCCTGGCCTGGTTTTCCCAGAGCCTGGCATCAGCTATTTGATGATGTTTTCCAACTCCTTTTTTTTTTTCCATGTTACTCTGTACCATCTTGAATTGTCCCTAAATGGTGTCATTCGCGCAAACAATAACTCAACTCTGTGCTACTTAGGCTCTTCATGAACACAGAACCTGGTTTTAGGCTCTATATGGCCACACAACCTGAGCCTGTGCGGTACTGTGTAATGCCTGCGTTTTTAATACACTCTGTTTCAACCAAGAAAACCAAATGGGAGATGACCACTTCTTCTGTGTGTCTGCTGTTATTAATTATGCATTTCTGTGCAATATTCCATTTCACAGGAATCTTGAGATTTGCATAAGTGATAATGGGTCATGGCCCATGGATATGCGAGGATTTAGATTAGAATGAGCCATATGCTTGTAGATATTTGTTCATGTGTGTGTGTGTGTGTGTGTGTGTGTGTGTGAAGGAGAGAGGGACGTGTAGTCTACCTGCATGCAGTGGTAATGGGTGCTCTTCCCATTGAGGTGGCAACCGTGATAATAGACGCTGCAGTCGTCCAGGGGGCTGAAGCGCATGAAGCCATGCTGCAGGGAGTTGTCCCTCTTCTTGTGCATGTTGTAGTGCCTGATTACATCCTGCTTACTGGTAAACCTCTGCAAAGGAGGAGGGGGGGGCAAAAATGTACGGCAACAGGTTGGTGTTTATTTAAACCAGTCACAGAATCATCAACAAGTCACTTTATCTCTGTGGAAGCAGCAGCTGCAACATGCAGGAGCCAGTTGGCAGCTGTGCAGGGCTGCACATTGAGGAATGGAGAGGGCCAGGATGACTTTATAGGTGACATGTTCAGTGGTTATTGATTTACTTTGCATATCTCAAATAAACTGTGACCTATCCAAATGTAGCACCGACTGGGACTTTTTCAGCACAGAGGACCTCCACTGTACATGAAATATGTTCCCGATGCGCCCCTGGTTTCTATTTTATTTTTTCCTTCCGCCCATACTTTTATTTTTTATTATTATTTTTTTAATTAAGACTGATCAATTGACATGCAAGATCACAGTTCTGATGTCTCAGGCTTTGGAAAAATGATGTTCCGTGCAGATGGTTTTTCAGACGTGCACAGGGGAAAAATAGAAGACAACAGAAACAAACAAACAAACAAACAAGCCAACCAAAAAACGTTTTCCCTTTCAATTCCCTCGCTGAGATATGATTCCATTTTTAATTAAAGCATTAACGCTCGCTTTTGGTGCAGGCTTCGTCTGTAATGATGAGTGAATATGCTAAGATACCCTCCCTCTAAAAATACGCAAAAAAAAAAAAAAAAAAAATCCTTCCCACACCCAGGAGTCAGGAAGGAAAAACAGAAAAGTCACTCTACAGGGACCAAGAGCAACCAAATCTGCTGTAATTGGGCTTAAGCTGATGTTACAGAAAGTGTAACAGGAGCGCAAATCAATGAGTCAGTTCTGTCTTCAATCCATATTTATCTCCAGTTGAGGGGAAAATATCAAAAAGAACCATTCTAAAACACAACTAATTGCTGTACAAAGTAGGGTAATTGCCTTGTGTCATGCGCTCCACTAGTGCACAAGCAAAAAGCTACGATCTCGCACAGCTGTTCATTCCCCAGTTCTTGGCCTGCATCCCACGGCATTTTTCTGAGAGGTCTAACTTCTGTAAGAGTAAACAGGTCATTGGGATTTTTTTCCCCCTTCTCAATCTTATCAATGAATACCTCAGATTCGCCACGTTTTTGACTTGTTTGTCAGAAAAAACATGCGCTTGGTTGCAGGCTTTGGGTTTTCCAGTGTCTAATGGTTTATGATGAGCAGTAGATAAGTTGAACTGTGGTCATGGTACATTCGATCCATCAAGCCGTCCAAAATAGGCCATGGAGAGAGCTGACTGGGAAAAAGAGCTCATTTTCAGTTGAGTGGTGATGAAGGTTGGGAGCCACTTGCTACATTTATTTTAGGATTCCCACTAGTGTGGCAAGATGCACACTCTACTCTCTCACGTACAAGCCCATGAAAGGAGAATGTTCGGACTCAGCCAATCGCCCAGAGGCTGGCAGTGGGATAATATTCCAGGAGTGTGTGTCATGTAACATTTCATGAGTTATCGCTTTGAACAGGGCTGCTCATCATAGCCTGCCTGTTTTTTACAGGGTATTGACATCCAGAGAGCTGAGTTCCAAAGCATATCTGTGTTTCCACGCAACACAAAGCTACTGAGAAATGTGGTCCTGAGCGTGGAAATTGCCATGATAACCTGAACTAACACTCTAAATAATGACATGAAATGATTTTCCTTTGTATTCCTCCAAGAATGTGTCTCATCAAACTGTGAAGCGGGACTCATGCAGAAAATGAAAGCCCAGATCTGTAATACTCCTCACCACATAAACAATATTTATCGAGCGGTAATCTCTCTTGATCAGGAGCAGACAAAGAAGATTAGTCTTGAAGATGGCTTAATTCAGAAAATCGGTGAGAAAGTAAGAAAAAAACACGCACTGCTCTAGTTGTGTGAGGATTTTTGACATCTTTGACAAATCTACCCCGTTTATTTAACTCTTTTAGGCCATATGCTATAGCAAACACACAGCCTGAATTATGATCTGCATTGTATTTTTTTCCCTTCCTGTGCCACACATGACAACTCTTGGGACCGGGACAAGATTAATAACGTGAAAGGGGATTAAAAGCAGGCCTCTAGCGGTGGCAGATGCCTTCAGAAAAAAGAGCACATAGAAATAAGAGACATATTTCATGCATATTTACAATTAACCCCTGTAATAAAAGGCCAATTGTCAAAGACCGCCTGTGATCGGATTAAAAAAAAAAAAGCCTTTGCTTGAAAACTGAGTGAATGCCATGTTGGGTGTGACCAGATATTAAGAGATGACACATTATTCCTATTTATGCATCCTTGGATCTGTCATATCTCCTTTGTCATGTTCTGACAGCAGAGATGACACTTTGCTTGGAAACATTCCTAACTTAAAACTGGGTATTACTGAACTTCACCCACTAACTACTTAGTAGCTGTTTTTTTTTTTTTTTTTTTTTTTTTGCCATTGAGGAGATGTCCATTTACAAGCGATGAACCTTGGCTTGTTGAAGCTACAACATTACCTTATCATGAAGTATCTCATTTTTCACTGCGACAAATAACAAGGCCAAGAGAATCTGAACAGTAAAAGCACTGGGCTTACAGACTCAAATCTGCAAATAATCCATCTTTAGTCATTTAGTTTCATATTCAGTCCTAAAATCTTGTTCTTCTCTACACGAGACAAAAAAATCTTTCAGAGGGATGAGATAATCCCACATGTTTCCAATGCAGTTTAAGTGGTTTCAGTATTTTTTTTCTTCTTCTGGGAAGCATAAATATTTTGAAACAATGATAAATACAGCAGATAATCAGGCAAGGACACTTGATGGTTTCACTTCAATAATCTAAATCAGCAAGAGACTATTCAGATAAGGACCATTTACACACCTAATTGCCAGAAAAAAAAACAAAACAAAACAGGAAAAAGCAGGTCATTATGTGGTTGAGGTTGTCCAACTTTATGTACGCATCCAATGTATTTTTCAATCTAAGTGGTTCTCATTTTGTCTCATTTTAATTATTGCATTTTTTAAGACTGAACATGAGACCAAATTACTAGTTAAGATGGATTTGTTTGTTTGTTTGTTTGTTTGTTTGTTTGTAGCAAGCAGAGCAAGTAAATGTGTATTAAATGTGTATTTGAATGATGCTCAAAAAATTGTAAAAAGTACGTACGCTCACCTGATAGTTACACTCGGGGTCCATGCAGTGGTAATGCTCTCTGTACTGGTAGGCACAGTGCACGTGTCCACAGTGCTGACTTCCAGAGAACCTGAACACCAAGAGACGGTCCACAGTTACACATTTAACAGCCATATGGAAGAATGAAATGAATGAAATGACATCAGCACTGGTTCAAAGCCTGGAAATATATCAACATGTAACACAGTGGGAGTAGTCACACAGAAAAAATTACCTTCACTCCAAAAAAAACTAACAAACTGAATGATAAAGCCGCTGAAAAGAGTGTTTATGTGATTCAAAACTAATCAACAATTTAACACTGAGCTGGGTTATCCTCTCTGGAAATGGATGCTGAGTGGCTGTGAGGTAAATGTAAGAAAGTCCACCAGTGAGGAATGATTTGTGCAGCGATGATTTAAAACATCAAGAATACCTTTTCAAAAAGAAACACAGGTGAGTGAGTTCCCAAGAGCTGTAAAAGAAATGTCTTTTGCCCATCTCACCTTCACAGCGACTCAACTCGCACCTTCAAGCTGACTTTTGCTTTCCACACCGCCGCAACAATTTACCCATCTGTCACACCAATTTCAGCCAAATTAGCTCCATTTATTTCCAAAGCAGTCGGTGGAGACACTTATTACATTGTAACCCTTTCCCTCGATGTGCACACACACACACGCACACTATTCTCAAGAATAAAGACCCCCATGATTCCTTTATTTCTTGACACTATCAACCCGTTGCTAAATCAATGCACAGTTCTAGCAGGTTAACCACAGCGCTTTAATCAGAGAAAAAAGGTTAGGTGTACAGGGTTGTTGGTGTAATTCTGTCTATTTTCACCCCAGATCCCATCACTCCCTCAGTCGGAGACCAAAAAAACTGATTCCACATTGGCTCTAGTTAAAAAGGGCCAATGCTCGCTACAGTGTGGCCACGTTTATGGGTGTGATTATAAGCCTGACGATGATGACTGTTAAAATCCTCCAATTACCACTCAAAACACACAAATAAACATTTGCTCTGCTGCTGCCAAGAGCTCCATCTGCTTGAAGTGCAGAGGAGAGGGGGAAAAGGGGGCTAAGTAATATTTTTTCCATCTCTCTTTCTGTTTTTTTTCCTTGTTAGGATTATCCCAGAGCTGCATTTACAGATCACTTTGCTGAGTTCATTAAGCTAATTGAACGGCAAATCCACTACTTTTTATAAGTTGGTTGTGTGTGTGTGTGTGTGCGTGTGTGTGTATGTGTGTGTGTGTTCAGAACGTGGTGATGGAGGTAGAGAGGATTTTGGGAACATCTGATGGCTCTGTTAGAATAGACAAACCGGAAGTGTAAGTACCTGTGTGCACACAAAAGAGCCAACATATGTCCTCACCATTAATGCTCTCCTAAACTCCATTTACTCTCCTTAATGTGTGGATACACACACACACACACACACACAGACACAGACACATATACACTTATGCACACGCAAAGCCCCCCACCCCCCCGGGAGTGTGGCCCACCCCTCTGCTCATTGCCCAGCTGTATCACTTTGCCTCTGGACAATTCCCACTTGCCGCGTCAGGGGGCCTAATGGGCCGCTGCTATTCAGCAGCAGATTAAATATTAATATCGCCACGATACAGAGATTGCAGCGCATCTCCAGTTACAATAGAGACACACAGATCAAAGTGCCGAGGCAATAGTGGGTGCATGAAAGCATTTAAAGAGGGAAAACTGCAACTAAACACTACCAGGGAAGCTCTTTAAAACATCAAACTGTGGTGCGGTGAGGAGATAAAGAACTTTTTCCCTTTTCGCAGGGAGGAGGGGTGCGGAGGGGATGAACACGTTTACAAAGCTGGTTTTGAGCATTAGTGTGCACTCATTAGCCGTAACTGCAGATGACCTCCCCCCCATTCTACCTCTTCTCTCAGCACCCCAAATGTAGCTGCTACATTTGCCCTTTTTATGAGCCCTCCTTTTCTATTTTTTCTTCCCTCCCTGTTCTTCCCTTTCTCATTTTTTTCCCTACCCCAACACGGAAATTGAAACTGTATCTGGGCTTATCTGCAGCCTCCCCGTGCATCAACTGCCGAGATGTTTAGACAAATTTTATGCATTATGCAGCGCAAATATCAAAACAGTTCTTGGCAGTGCCAGCAGAAGCCTCATTAAAAATTCCTTAATTAAATCTTCTTGCAAAATGTAATCAGTCCAAGGAAGAGGTTTTGTGTGTGTGTGTATGTGTGTGCAGAGGGGGATATGTGTATGTGAGTGTCTGTCAGTGCCAGGGCTTTGATTTGTGCCCTTCATGTTATGGCTTGGAGAAGTAATCATTAACGCCAAAGCCACTTTGGCTTTTCAAATGCTGTTTTTCTTTCTTTTTAAACTGAATAAACAAACAAGTGATAATCACCTTTCTAGTGTCAGCTCAAAATGAATCCAGAATGGGGGACATTGTTCTGTGTCCATTGAAAAGCAAGATACCTCCCCTCCCCTGATGTTTTGTCTCTGTTGGTGCGAGTGGCTGTCTTTTAGATCAGTCAGTCCCTCTTGTGCTGAGTGATAAACAGGAGAACTCAAGAAGAACCTGGCCTAAGCTCATATCCTCTGTGTGTCAGTCACTGCTAACAGCACAGAACTGCACAGTATTATGTTCTCAGCTGATGAATCAATGTTTTAGTGCTGTGCTCACTGTGAGCATTATTTCAACCCTTTACAGTATGCTACCATCAAACCATTACTCTTTCATTACCTCTCATCCTTCTACTTCCTCTCTCAGCACATAAACTGGAGTCTCTTCTTAATTCATTTACTGCGCACAAAACATCCCACACCAATCTACTATCCAGTAACATCACTGAATAAAACACGCCATCAATGAATAAAAAGGTTTGTCTCAATGTTGGGGTATATTTTTCCATTGGTGCAGCACATTGAGGGATTTGCATACCTCGCAATATATTTCTGGTAGAGGTTGACGTCTTCGCCAGCGGGTTTCTCCGGTGGCAGGCCATTCCTAATGCAACAGCAAACACAAAAGAGACAGGATTAATGGTGAGGTTGGGCTGCCTGTTGTTAATAAAAACAAACTGACACAATATTTACTTACAAGCCGCTTCCAAACTTTGGACTATCAATATACATTTTCTTGTGGCGTAACAGCGTTTTCATGTGCTGTATGAATCAGGGATGGAAGGAGCACACTTTGATGCATGGTCTCCCAACCAATGAAAGGCAAAATGCAGGAGTGAGGGGACATTAATCTTTTATAGGGGTATTTTGGTGAGTGCTCATATGCAAAACTGAATAGCGTGTATGTGCATGAAAAGCTCTGAAAAGGTCTTTTCTGATAATCTCTAAAAGGCTTTGGCTCTTAATGCTGCTGTCAGGTTGTCTCCAATCAGTCTGGAACCAGTTCAAACAAGGGGGTAAGACAATACCACAGGTTCAAATGGAGATCTACAGTCAATAAGAAAGATCAAGATAGTCTGCTTGGTTTCAAGTCAATCAGAATTTGTTTAAAAAAAAAAACAAAAAAAAACAAGACGTCGAGAGGATTTTGAGGAATTGATTGACGTATTAACAGAGGCATGCTGGGGAATGTGGTTTACATTGTGTCACCTGTGATGTGATCTCTTCACAGAGCTGCTAGCAGTCCTGCCAGGAGAGTGACAGATCACAACACAGTACTGGTTCTGCTTACTCCTTCTCAGCATTGGCATTTAGCTCTATGTGAGCAGCTCCACACAGGAAATGACCTGAGGTTAATCTGGCCCAGAGGGGAGGTTGCACTGGCAGACATTCTCCCTAGCATTCCCCTTTCCTCCCTTTACACAGGGACCAAGCTGGGCCAGTTAGCCGAGTTCGCAGCTCCACTGAGACCCAGCCTGACAAAGGCCAAAGCCTGAGGGAGAGGTGCCTGAGGGCTCTCGAACAGGGACTTTGATAGGCCTTCACTAACTAGAGACAAGGTCAAAACCAATCAAACAGACTCTGGGAGCTGTTTCCTACTGGTAGTGCACAAGACTCGAGGCTAGCTCCCCAAACCCCTCGTTTGCTTCCTTTAAAGTGCACTCGTCAGGCGGTGTTGAGTCGGCCCCTGTGACTCGCCGGGAGGTTAGTCATGGCTCCAAAGTAATTAAAGGGAGAGTTGTTACACCCTAGCCAAACGAAGGAAGTCAGTCACTTTGCGATGACTGTGCTAAATCAGTCTCCACGGAGTGCTACGGCGAGTAAACACTTCATGTGCCTTCGCAACTCATCATGTCGTGGATCTATTGGGCGCCATGCGCTATTTCACACTACATTCCCGTTGGCTGCTGTGGAGGTAGCAATTACCTTTGCGTTAGGCTAACTGACTCACAGTAGCAGTTAAGTGTATGTGAGATGCACATTAGCTCCAAGGTGTTCCACTGAGAGACTGTCAATGAGAAGTAGACAGAGCTCTGAGCTTGGGATCTTTTCAATGCACCAGCAAACTGTAAACTGGAAGTTATAATGGTGGGTTATGTGATTTAATAATTCATTGTTAGGAGGTATGCTTTGGGGCAAAGACCCAATATGCGACACAATGGTACAGTGGTTCACAACATTTCTGTAAATAAGCACACACTTCTCACAACTGCTAACAAGAGGACTGAGCATAACTGCTTCAAAAAAACAAAACAAAAACAGGATACACTCATCATCACCTAGCGCCCATGTTCTGTAGATTCTCTGAATATTTTTTATATTCAACTATTTGAACCAACTTACTTAACAGACGATACAGTGCCTGTGGTAATGGAGTCGGTCTTGGAAAAGCTGGACTTTAAGTAGTCAGGTGTGTTGAAGCTCATGTGTCCCGCCTGGTCCATTGTGAGCCCTGGGGCGATGCTGGCCCCAGCTGTGCCTACAGTTGGGACACCAGGAGCTCCTGGGTTCCCTGGTGTTGCTGCAAGAACGTTGGGCATCAGTGAGGCCTCTGGCTTCCCCGGCATCACTGGCTTCTGAATGTTCCTGACATCATACTTGGACGGGCGTCCCACTTTGCCAGTCTTGAAGGCGATAGCACCGCCCATGTCAGGGTTGCCCTCACCAGGCTTGAAGAGGTGCAGAAACTTGACATTCTCCAGGTCATACTTGGAGGGTCGCTTGTAAGCATTGCCATTCTGCTGCCGAAGGCTCTCACCCATTTTCAGCTTCTCAATGAAGAAGTCATATTTGGAGGCTCGAGAGGCCAGGTTCTGGATGTGAGAGGGGTTGGGTGGCTGAGAGGTGCCCAGTTGGGGTCCTCCAGGCTGCTTATGGTCCAAACTGGAGGGGTAGATCTGGGCCTCAGCCCCTGGGAGGCACCCAGAGATCTGTAGCATGGCAGCACTCTTGTCTTGGGCCAATTTTGAATTGAGGTCGACTGGTTTTGGTGGGGAAGCATGCATGGGCCAGGGTAGGGTTTCGCCGGCCTTCAGCTTGCGGATGTACTCTTCATATTTGGAGAAGCGGGCACGCCGCGAGGCCTCCTCACTGCTCAGGGACGAGGGGTCTGAGGTAGCGGCTTTGAGCTTCTCAAAGCTGATCTTCTTGGTCAACTCATCCCTCACCTGCTGGTCATCATATCCGAACATTCCCAAAAACTCATTCATGGTGTTAGCTGCATAGTCTCGCAGGGCAGATGCTTCTCCTGCACAGAGAAAAAGAGTAGAGAGTTCCTATGTAAGATACATGAGTCTTGTAATTTTTCTGTTTAGTTTCCCTTGGGCATTACAGCACAAATTCACACAGTAATGAAAAAAAAGAACCTTGAGAAAAAAACCAAAAAAAACATAAAGTACATTATTTTTTTTTATCTTTTTACGCAACTTTCTGGAAATGAAGAAAAAACCTGTAGCGGATTTCCCCATCAACTTTAACATGATGACTAATTGTGAATGATATGAAGACAGCACCAAAACTACCAACTCATTTATTTCTTTTAGCTGATTCACACTGATACAATTCACAAAACTCATATTCAAAATCACATATGATGCTTCGCCTGGAGTGAAATATTTTGACAATAACCTATTACTTGTGTCACCTTCAAAAAAAAAAATTAAAAACTTAAAGCGTATCCTTTCCCCTATCTCTAGAGGTTTTTACACATTTGTGAACTGAAACATCACTTTTATTTTAAGAGTCCATTAAATTGGACAACCTCCCCAAGGACATGGGCGAAATGTAGTAAATGTATAGTTTAATTGCATTATGTGGAGATTAATTCTGGCCCATTAACTTTCATCCAGGTTAGCGCAAGGGGTCAGAGAATGGGGAAAGGGAAAAATGATTTTGCCTGAAAGCAATGTAGAGACAAAGCTCTGCATAACTTGCCTTGATTAAGAAGAAGAGAACAGATAGCTGGAGAGGGATAGAGAGAGGTAGAGAGAAATAGAGATATACAGAGAGAGAGGGAGAAAGAGTGTGAGGGGGAACCCATGTGGTGGCTTTTCCCTGAACAGTTTGTTTGCTGATCCAAATCTATTCCACAAATCTCACCTTGTGTCAGTTTGCATGTCAGGAAAGATATCAGAATGCAGACACGGTGGCAATACCCCAGATGACAACTTCACTTGGGTGTCATGTAAAACTTTTGGCCTTCTTAGTTCACCCTTGGCACAGTAACAAAACCAGGGTCCAGACCCATTTTTTCCATTTATTTGATTGCTTTTTTCATCACCAGAGTACACATGAGCTGGCCAGAGGTAATTGCAGCTGCCATCTGGGTAATTAATACAAAAATATTTCAGCTCTTGTCTCAGATTTCTATGTTATTGCTAAATCAGTCGCTCTCCCTCTGCTTTTCAGATCTCCTGCGTGGCATGTAAAATAATCCCCAAATTTCCATCCACTGCGTTGGGGTTTCTCCTGTCCGTGGCACATCAGTATGAAAGACGATCTGGTGGATCGAAAGGGCATGAAAAATTTAAGCGAAATGGATCAGGTATTTGAGAGGAAATACCTGCATGTTTGCCACAGATCATTTGATCAAATCTACGATGTTTTTGCTTGTATAGAGACCACAGAGTGACAGATACAGCCTCCATATGGGCATTTACTATAGGGTGCAGCTTACAATATTCTCTGCTTCCTTGATATCGCCTTATTTTTTTTCCTTTTCAACTGTTAAATAGAACAGTGCATAGCATAAAATATCCATAAAAAGAATTGTTAGTCTGTCAAAGTTTTCAAAAATATTTTGACCCTGAATTAATTTTACTAAACATCCTAGGAATTTCCGGTTTGTTTTAAGTGCCTGATGTATATTGCCCGTTATTGTACTGCTTAGTTGTTTCTTTACTGCTACTGTGGTGGTCAGGGCATCTCAGGTCAGAGCATATCGTATAGCTCCAAAGGTAGGGCAGACCCACCCACATACCTGCAAGACAGAAAATGAAACTGCACTTACAGTAACTGCAAGTGCAGCTTGATGAGAAATGATGAGAAATAGGTAGAATTGCCATTTTTGGATGGATAACGCATTTACGGGTTTCTGACTTTTAAAACAAAATGCAAAAATGAGTTAGGATGATTGTGTTTTGACTTTGAATGGCTTTGAATGGCTTTATGTTCACTGTTGCTTTAGTGAGCAGTAGCGGGCTAACAGTATCATAATAGAGAAAACACTGATCATCTTAGTAGCACAAACACTCTTTTCTGTCATAATTATTTAATTTATTTAGTGTATTATTGTCACAGCTTCTCAAAAAAAAAAAAAGAAAGAAAGAAAAATAAACCCACCAAGTCACATTATTGCAATGGAGCCATGTGACATGCTATCAATGGCAGGCAAATGATTGGACTTGAGCTGAAAGGATTATGACAGGGACCGACAGGAGATAACCTTTCTAAAACACCATGTAAATGAGTTTTCTTCTCAAGCCTTATCTCACTGCCTCTTAATGATGTCATGTGAACGCCAGGTGAGGAACCATAGCTTATGGGTTAAGGTGAGATTGCTCCACTATTAATGCTATTTTCTCTCTCTTTCGCTCTCTCTCTTCCTCCCTCCCTCTCTCTCTCTCTCTCTCTTTTTCTCTTGTTCACCCACTCATCTGACTTTCCCCGCCCTTCACTCGCTGGTGTCACTGGAAAATCTACAAAGAAGTGGGTCCTAATCTTGACACTTCATGCCGGCAAATTCCAACACACGACATAGACCAAGGCCTTGTCTATGTTTGAGGCAATTAGGCCACATTTTCCCTCCCCAGATATGATAACAAATGGGTATTATATCTCCTTTTGGCTGACCAAACATGGCCATCAGTGTGGCATGGCTTCTCTGCGCACAGGACTGAAAGGCAGAGGTGTCGTTGATGATAAAGGTGCATGCTAGTGGCTATATATGGACTAATCTAGACTTTGAATATACCCTCTTGAATACCCTCAGTTTTGAGGCATGCATACACAATGTCAGCCATTCGGTGAAAAAATGTTTAACCCTTAACCTGAGGTGGATTCAGTGTGTTTCAGCTGATGTTGTCAAAAAAGATTTGCGTAATGGGATGGCTTTTTTCATGGTACAATGCTGTGTGTTTTAAAATGTCTTTTTTGTTTATAAGAGCACATTTTATTTTATGCACAGTGGTATCATAATAAATGGTTCGTTTGACTAACTGGTGCACATTTTGCGCGCTAAATTATTGGACGTGACAGACACAAAACCTTACGGAACCTCAAACTTTCTCACTGTTTGGTTAGTTAATTATCAGGCAATAAATACAGAAGACTTTGAAATGACTTGAAATGAACAATAATGTTACACAGTGATCTCAGAATTGCAATTGGAAGTCATGGTCAGGCCTGTTTGATCCATCCCGACGAGCATCTCTGCCATTGCTTTCATACTTTTTATTCATTGGTTTTTCTATTGACTGGCTTATAAGGGCTCTTATAATGCGACATCTAAATTATCTAGGAAAAGTATTCTGGGGTTTTGCACTGATAGGAAATCCGCACGATGCCTCAATGTGAGGAGTTAAATGTTTTGAAGGTCGCAGTTTCTCTCATTGATCTTGCAATGTTTGTTAATTACATTGTCACTGATGTTGTGAGAGATAATTAAGCCACTATGTTTATATGCATAATTATGCGCACTCCGCATCAGCCTTTGAAAGACAGCGGCGAGAGGGAGAGGGGGAAAAAAAAAAAAAAAACGTTTTAATTGTGAGCCGAGCAGAAACATGGCAATATAGATGCCCTAGTTACAATCAACAAAGAGGAACTCTGAAAAAACACTCCAAAGACAAGATTTGCGACTGATGCAGTATGCTCTCCCTGCAGTCTTCAAACTCTTTGGCTTTGTTGTGAGATGTAAACTAGTAAGAGAGTTAGTAGAGGGAAAGGTGCATGCCTGCTACACAACACTAATACATATTTACAGACAAGCCTTTTCATGACCATGAAAAAACATAAAATGACTAATTGAAACCACAAAGCCTTTTTCATTTGCCTCTGACATGAAATTTGCTTCTTTTTCTGAGAAGCCCCTGCCCTCGATTCTGTGTATGCGGCCAAAGTTACTGCTGCACAGTTGGAGTAAACAAAGAAAAAAAAAGTGCATATGTACATGACTCTGAGGTACACACCTAAACCCAGATGAAACGTCAAAAAAAGCCTGCAAAACTGAGGTGAGCAAGCAGAAAACAAAACCTGTTTTGCACCGCAACAACCAGACCTCAACTGCAAATTGCTGTTTTGTTTTTTCTTTTTTTCTTTTTTTCTCATGGTGTCTGCGAAACAGGTTTTATCTATTCCTATTATCAAGCTGAGTTTTTTTTCCTCCCATTTTTACTGCTCTGTGTTTTAAGTTCTACTTTATACAGACAACTGTCTCAGATACAGTGGTTGTGCTTTGAGTTTCAAGGTTCAACAAGTGCAAGCCTGTAAACGTTACGCACTTAGAAGATTGTTTGTGCTGTTAACACACACTCTTGCCACTTCAGAATGACTGTTGAAAGTGTGTGCCACCTTTATCTATTTGATAATCAGTGAATGATTCCAAAGGAACATCATGTAATAATTAAATAGGGGTAATACTGTGAGTCATTTACAACAACACATGCTATGAATGAATTCATTAAAATATGCTCATGTTGGGAACAATACATACACGGCGCTTCTACTGTTTGTGAGAGGATAATAATGTGTCCTTAAGTGCAATTCCGCAGCGAAAACGGCATCGCAATAAATGCTCCCTGCTTCTATGTTTGACTTTATTTGACAACTGATCTCTTGGATTTGAGAGCTGTGAGAAAATCTTTGCCAGGAACTAACCTAAACTCCTCCACCGCGCACTACTACAGCATGTAATAGTGTGACTTCAAGCAGAGGCTAAGTTTAGTGAGCTTAGGGAAAAATCAAAGACTCAATATGTAATCCTGGGTGTAACATGAAGCTTAGCCTGGCCCTGCTATGCGCTCTTGGCCTACAGCTGCTGGGAGAGTGTATAAAGCCTCGCAGTGTAAGCCTACTCCGTATATGAATTTCTTGACACGATTAACCATACACTGACAAGTTCCTGTTTTCCCTCTGGCCTTCCAGTTGAATCTGTCTTTAGATTGATACTGTCGGTGGCTATTCATACTGTAACCCTAGAGCTTCTCTTTCCAATAACAGGCACACTTAAGCTTATGTGGATGTGGCAATGTCAGTCACCCTCTATGTGAGCCTTTGCCCCTTAACACTATGGGTGAGTGGAATGTTTTTTAGGGCAAAGGTGGTGTTGGATTAAGCTGAACAAGTACAAATCAGAGGAAGAGGTACAATTTAGTGGGAGGTTCGCAAACTAAAGTGTACCTTGAGAGGAGAAAGGTGCTTGGCGACTCTGGGCCTCGCTTGGCGGCATGTGGACATCCTCTTTAGGAGGACCGTCTTCAGAGTCTTTGTCGTCGTGGTAACTGCCATCCTGAGACCCCACCATGGTCTCGGGTTCATCCGCATTGTCTTCCTCATCGCTGCAGCCCTTGGGCTGTACCATGTACACGCCCTCAGGGGGGCCGTCTTCGTCATTGCTGACTTTGTGTCCATGTCTCTGTTCATTCCCACAGTCAGGCGCCGGCGGTTCATCGCCGTACTCACCGTTGACCCACTTCTCAATGGCCTCACGCCTCTTCTGGTCTTCCTCTAGGCTCTGATTTAGGCTCAGGCTTTCAGGGAAGTTGGTCTCATTGTCATCGTAGTGGGAACTGCCACGCTCGCTGTTTTCTGCTACACTCTGGTCTCCCTCTGCGTTCTGGGAGCTGTTGTCGAACACCACCTGGCGGCTCAGCTTGGCACAGATAGCGTTGAGCTTTAGGCCACCTTTCCTTTTGGCGGCCATCTTGGGTTTTCCTGAGGTCTTTTCAGTGCATAAACTCCTTTCAGCTGTTGAAAAAACAGAGGGAGAAAAAGAGATAAAATTAGCAAAAGTTGTGTCATATCACAAGTGATCTGTGTTATGGTTTCAAGAAATATGCCTCCACTTTCCCTCAATAAGCAGGTTTTTAGATGTGGGCTGGGAGCGCCTACATTAACAAGAGACGCAAAATTTGAACCGCCCTTTTCAATGTCATTCACTTGTGCTGATTTGAAGTTTCACCATGGAAAAACAAACTGACATAGGACAATGCTTACTGCTGCTATTAATAACAACCAAAAGCACTTAACAATAACAGCACAAGACTGGGAGGACAGAGGGAGATACTGTACATATTTTGGAAGTCACACCTTCCATGGTGAGTTCAGAGTTTAAAGTGATGGCAGGAAAAAAAATACAGGGGAAAAACACATGCAACTGAAACCACAGGCAGATTGGTATCAGACCCCCTATGGCACTACAAGCAGTAGATACACGGCTACATAATCCTTCACATGACAGTGCTAGAGACACCCCTGAAATGTTATCTTCTCTCTCACCTCAAGAGGCTGTGGTCCTGCCACTGAGTGGGGGGCTGCACAGCATTAAAGCTGTCAGGATGTGGAGTGGAAATGCTCAGCACTTTAGGGCTTTTTGGGAGACGTGTTCTTACTGTGGGATTGGCTTCAATAAGTGTGTTAAAGGGGCTAAAGGGCTGCTGGTTTCTCTTTATTCAAGAGCATAACATTCATGCAATGCTCCTAAGCTGTGTCGACTCTCAACCATTTTTTACTGCTGGTCTAGCCAAGACACTTCAATGTCTTTGGCAAGTAAATAATACAGAAACGGTTGTAGTTACCCTCTTTTTTGCATGGCTTTACCTAACAAGATCGACTGCGCAGTCTCAACATTTTTTCCAGTGCAGCCCTGTTGAACAATAGCCATGATAGAGTGTGCTTTGGGGCAGGAATGGGTGGCATTATTTCAACCCAAGCGGGGCTATCTTTATAACATGTCCTCTGATGAGGCAGGAGCAGCTGCCTCTGGCATTCCATATCCAGAGCTGCCTTTTTAGGGCAGAAACTGCACTCTGTTACCTTTCACTTGATTTCCAGAGCCACCAAAGTTCACCTTCCAGCAGTGTTTTCCAGGCTCAAAATCAAGGCCAGATCTTTATCAAGTTGTAAATAACTTATAACCAGCAAAGAGGAGGTGTTCATGAGTAATACAGTGCTTACGATATCAAAAACTATTTTGCTGCAGGGGCAGGACCACCATGGATTACAAAGAAACTTGTCAACTTGTATTTTTTTTTTTTTTTCTTTTTGTTTTTCAATTGTCATGAAGCAAATCTAGGGAAATAGTGCCAACCACTATGCCACAGTAGAGATATTTCTCTGCTTGTAAAGTTGTATTGGATCTAAATGTCCACCTTAACTCAGCCATGCTGTGGTAAAGATAATACACTACATTGAGCTTTGGACGTACAATTTCAGTAGAGAAAAATGTGCGATATCAGAGGTGACAAAGTTCTATCTTAAAGACTCAATTCACTCTCTATAACAATGGGTATGGGGCCCTTCATTTTCCCTCAGCCATAAAGCCAAGCACAATCATGTGTGAGCCATTGCTGGCATTATGTAAATCACATCACTGCAACATAAAATCCTGTTTTCATTTTCTTTTGCAAAGCTGTGGAATCATTAGAGGATATACAATTTGAGTGAGTTTACAGATCACCAGGCCGCCAGACAATGCACCCCCTGCTCCCCACACACATGCTTTCTCAGTTACTGTATTTACATTGCGGGCTTCCTCTCTGAAACAATGACTTCAGGAATTATGTAGTTTTGAGGGTGGCCATATATCAGCGGAACATTACTGTACAATTTAGTGTTAGACAATTGCAGGCAGGGGTGAAAGGGTTGCCTCTTAGAGGACAGTAATTCTGAGAAAAAAAATCAGCTGGAAAAACTATTAGGAAGTGGAAGACATAAATTTTCAAGTATTTTTTCAGAAATACCCTCCCAAGGAAGATTGAGGTCATTTGGGTGTTGCTGTGGAGGTCATTTTTTCTGTTTACCGTGTTCAGTATTTCATGCTTTAACTACCGATTTCCTTTGCATTGCAATCTCTAGCTCCTTGTAGGAAATGACCCCTACACAGTTGTTTCTTTCCATTAGTGAGTATTTATGTACAATTTTCTGTTAACAATAAGAAGCGTGAGCGGGGGGCCAGCTGTTATCGGTTGAGTATCTTACCAGGTCTCTAACTGAACTGTCAGACATCTTATGCACATATTGAAATTTTTTTCTATTAAAAGGTGGGGCATACTTTAAAATGAATTTAAGATTGTGAGCTGCGCCGAGGATGATCATGCTGAGGTTCAGTGGTTTATGGAAGCTGTCTAAATTGTTATTTATGCTGAGGATTTCTGTCCACAGCAGCTTTTTGCCATTGCTTACAATGGGGATTGCTATGATAACACTAAGCTGTTTACCTCAAGTCGTTTGTGTGCATGATAGCGTACAATGAGATAAAATCTGTTGGGACCTACATGAAAGAACAACTTTTCCCTCTGGGACCAACTCCCCCACCTCCCTGAGAGTCCAGTAAGCATTCTGCCTTATTAATGAATATCAGAGAGAAAAACAACACTGTCACACGCTTTGGACATTATTTACAGTCTGTTTTAGCATGGTGTGCTAATTGTCAAGGAGGAGACACCTCAGTAAGCACTGGGAGTTGGAAAGAATAGGCAGGTTTGAATTTGAACACAACAGCTGAAACTAATTTTTCCAACTGCTTATGTTAACAGTGACACTATTTTTACTGGAAACAGTGCAGGGCTGCAAACGAGCGCCATATACTGTCTGTATAAGGCCAAAACCTGAGGAAAAAGTCAAGAAACTATTTTGAATGCATTTGTATCAGGGCGGGTTCTTTTTCATCTACAGTCAGAAGATGTGCATCAAAGTTATTTTGGGCCCTGTTTCTTCTCAGAGCACGATGACTACTGGCGACACAGCTTGTGTTCAAATCTAGCCCTCCACACTGACGAACTGACTATTCCAGGGCTCTAAGCCCCACAGTGTCTTGTTGGTTTTTGATGCAGAGTCTCTGTTTGTGTGCCAGAATGATATCATGCCCAATCAAGTGGTGTTTCAAATCCTAATAACGCTGTTGGAAGTGCATTATTTGTGTGAACGTGCACAGACTGTAATCAAGGCAGCCACGGGTAAAGGATGTGGGAGTTAACAATGGCTGTGATTGGCAGGGTCACGGCTTCGCCTCTTTCTGACACACAGACAAGAACGGCTTTTGTGAGACCTTATAGAGACCCAAAAGCTTGTGTAATCATTATGATACAATGCGCTTGTAAAAGTCAAATATTGTCTTACGTCAAGAAATATGGTATAACTTAGGACATATTATTCATCCAAAGTCGAGGTGCTGCAGAAGTCATTTCTGTAAATGCACTGACTACTCCCTGCAGTGTTGTCAGTTGCCATGGAGAATACACTGGGGGCCAAGTATGATAGAGGTACATATTACCTGTTTAAGTCAAGCTTATCTCTTAACCTAATCAAACATGGTTACAGGGCTTGTTGTAGATTCCTGCTGAGTTCCAACATCTTGACTGACATGGGGACAAAACCCCCAGCAATATCTCGACTTAATTAATATAAACGGGGCCTGGGAGATATGTGAACAACTCAGGATTATTTTTCAATATGTAACCAAGAGTTGCTCCAGCTTTTTAAAAAAGCCTGGTTATAACTTTATAAACCTTTGGCAGATTAATCGACAAGGCTCCAGCTCCCGTTGTGTAGCTCAGTGAACCTTTTGTGTCTCTGCTTCTCAAAGGTGAGTGTGTGTGTGTGCGTGTGTTTGTGTGTGTGTGTGTCTGTCTGCGTAGGAAATCACCGAGCCACACACAAACATTCACACACACTGTCATATACACACACTCAAACACAAAAAAATCTCCTGTTTTATTTTTGCAAATTTACGGCTTGCAGGAAGAGAATGTTTTCCTCTTCTCCCTCTCTCTCTCCCTCTGCATGGCTGAGAGGCTGCAGCAGCCGCAAGGAAGCCAAGCGGAAAGCCACTGATGGACAACTACGCCACGACACCCAGACCCCAGCATCTGGCCCCTCTCTCATTTTTATTACACAAGAATAACAATAAGCAGGTCGCCGACCCCGCCGTGAGATTTTGCCACAGTTTTCCAACAGTCGGTGCAGCCGATGCTGAGAAATTTCCATTTTTCCGCATGCATATTTAATTGAGTTTTGTCCCAGTGGTGCGGAAATGATTTGTTTTTTGCTCTCTGTTCACTTGACTCCTCTTCGGAGTCGCTAACCCTGATTAAGACGTTCCCGTTAATTTCCCAGCGCACACCTTTTTTTTGTGCATTAATGGTTCTGATCGTCTAATTAAAACTTCTCAGCTCGGCTGCTGATCACCGCTCGTTGTGCCTCTGACCTGAAGTTTTAATTGCCGCATCAGAAGCGATAATAATAATTTCGGGGTTCTGATGATTAAAAACAATGCCATTGCCAACTAGTTGAGAGATGGGGGGAAGGAGGGGGTGGGCAAGTCAGGGGAGAAGTTTATGTAGGGAAGGGATATGGGGGGGGGGTGTGCTCTACCTGGGAGCGAGGAGGGCGGGGGGGGATCACTAGGTGAATACTAAGGGTGGGGTGTGTTTGTATGTGTGTATGTGTAAGTGTGTGGAGGGGGTGTGTGACTTGGGTGGCACAACATATGGAATTCTCCCAGCCCTCCTCTCCTCCAGAGTGTTTGCTGAAGAAAACAGGTTTGGCTGGGATTGGGACTGAGCTTCCCCCACCCCACATCTAAATCTGCCACCCATGATTCACTTTGGAGCTCGACTCACTTGGCAGGTTTGCCAGGTTGGGAACGAGAGAGAGACAGAGAGAGAGAGAGAGAGAGAGAGAGAGAGAGAGAGCAAAAGAGAGCAAGAAAGAAAGAATGATAAAGGCATATAAAAGATGACTACAGTCCAATACCCTCTGCTTATTTTCATAAAAAAAAAAAGATAATAGCAGGTACAGAACAAAAGGCACCATTGTTCATAAGGTGACTGAACGGAAAAAAGGAACCTACAGTGACTACTGTCTCTGTCATAAAACACGATGCTGGTGAGATATATTTGATATGTAGATTACTGTCAAAACAGGAGATATGAGTTTCCTGTGATGTTCCTTTAAACAGTACTTTCACACTGTACTTTACAGACCGAGCAAACTGCTGTGATGATAGGAAATGATTTGGGCACGCAGAGAGAGATTGTACGCGGGGGAAACTGCCACCAGTGCCGATCTGTCACATTCTGTTCTTTTTTTAACCACTGGATTTCTAATGGATTTTTAAGGTTCCACTACAGGATCAATGTTTTACTGGGAAGCATACATGCATGCACAGACACACAAACATACAGTCAGAACACAGCCTTCCCCCAACCCCCCACTTCCCTTTCCCCCTGTCCCTCTCTCACACAAATCTATTTTATTATTAATCAGTTGGTTGCACATCTGCCTGCTTGTTGTGTGTTTTTTTTTTCCTATCAATAAAGCACTTATTGCTTTTAGTGTAGAATGTGACCTTGCACATTGCGTGCTGTCTTTGTGGGGGTGCTGACCTTGAGAGACCCGTTTGGACTTTTTCACAGCAGCTCTGTCCCCGGGCTGTTATCAAACAGCAGCCCACAGCCAAGTGCCACACTCCCGTCACACCGCCGCAAACACAAACACGACGCCGCGGGACAAAGACAGGCGCACACTGAGTGCGCAGGACAATGGCTGGAGAAAACAATGTATATTTCAAGTGCAAGTGGAAGAGGAAAGACGTTGAACTTGAGGGCAATCAGGCAGGAAAGTTAAAATCTGAGGACAAAAACGCCCTCCGGCTTCATCACAAACAGGGTAATTATGGTATTTTCCAGAACAGAGGACAAGAAGCCTAAAATTGTCTGTGGGGGAATGAAGAAAAAAAAAAAAAAAAACAATCTGACATGAGTGACAAGAGCTATTCTGACAGGCAAGCACCAAAACAGCCAACTTTTATTCAGTTTGCTGCTTAGGGTGATTTATAGGCCAGACAGCTGACTTGTTAAAATTGTACATCAAATCTGGACTCACAGCTGGCACTGGAGTTTCACATGAAGACTTAATTTCTGCTGTTTGCAGGAGGCCACAAAACTTAAAAAAAAAAAAAAAAAATACACAGTCAAGCACGGTCCCATGCTTCCAGGGACTGAAACAAGGGAAATTTATTCCTGCAGCTTTGTTTTGAAGCTCAGCTCCCATGTAAGGTTTCAAGACACCAGGAGTGCAATTTGATAAGCCAACCGCCGTGGTAAATGAGCAGACGACCCCGGTGTCCCTCCCTCATGGTTGCAGTGCTCGGCGCAGCAGCAAGGCAGTGTGGGTAGTACAGTGGAGAAGGGGCTCAGTGGCGCGCCTCTCAAGGGCTCTTGAGCTAATATCTGTACAGATTAACTGCTTCAGTTGTATTTTGGTCACGGGGATCTCTCTCTTTGCTTTTGTGGCTTGTGGAGGAGTGTGTGTGCCTCTGTGTGCTTATTGTGTGAGCAGATAAGATAAGATAACACAAGATAAGATAAAATAAGATAAGATAAGACGAGGGAAATTCAATTTGACACAGCAACACACAGGAATGTAACATAGAAACAAATTTCCATAAATAAATAAATACAATAAAATAGATTTGTGGGTTAGTTATGTGTGAAGGGACGGGCCTCCTTTTTGACGAGGGGTCCCCCCGCCTGCCCCTCCAACCAGACTGGTGTGTGTGTCACTCCAAGTCATTATCTTTGGAGACATTTAATTTACCAAATTCTGGAGCCACGCTGCTGAGTAAGTCAGCCCCATCCTTTTACCATCGCCTACCCCCTCCATCTCTCCACAGGACACACACACACACACACACACACACATACATCCTCACACTGTGTCAATCCTCCGGGGTAAACTCAGCGCACGCCGCTCCATTAGTTATCAATTAAGTCTGTAGAAATCTCCACCTGGCTTACACACACACACACACACATACACACAGACACACATACACACAGACAAGGCTGGCACACCTACGCAGCAGCCCACTCAACAGGAAGTTGAAGAGAGTGTATGCCTTGCGCCAGGGAGAGAGAGCGTGTGTCTGTGTGTGTCCATGCGGGTGGCACTTTCGTCCATGAGGTTAACCTTGATACGAGGCCCTGTCAGGCCAGATAATGTCAATCAATGACAAGCCCTCACAGATAACCCCTAATGTGAAGCCTAAAAAGCAAGGGCTGTTTAGATCTTTAGACATGCCCCCTTTCAGCAGCATATGAATTGTATTACACGGAAATGAGTTGTGGCATTTCTTTAATAAGACTCTTAAGACATTTTGACAGCATATAAGGCACTTTGCAGTTAAAAAAATTAAATAAAGCCCCCGCTGACAAAGGCTCCTCACACAAGCCACTGTTCTGATGGGCAGATCCAAGTCCCCATTAAGCGGAGGAGAGGAAAAGACATGTGGTGGTGGTGGTGGTGGGGTGGGGGGGTCCTTTCCCTTCTTTTTCCTCCAGCTCATGGAGACTTCTTAATTGATTTCCAAGGTTACGTTTCAAATTTGTTTTTCAGATTGGGGGCCTCGTGAATGAGAGAGCGAGTCAATGTTTTTCAAGCAATTTCCTCAAATTCGGCCTGGCTTGGAATGTTTTGCATCAGACCCCCCACCCCCTCCCTTCTCTTCCCCTCTCCTTCTCTTTCCTTGCTCTTTTTTTTCTTGTACTCTCCTTGATTCGAAAGAAGGAGGTGACATTAACCCAAAAAAGCATACATTTCCAGACAGGATGCCTGCGCTGACAACATCGATCCCTGGCTGCCATTAAAACATTTGCTCTGCTTGACAGACTTTTCCTCTTTTGGACTTTATATGCAGTGGAATGAATCACAGGTGCCCCTTAAATGTCATCCTGCACAGGTACTCTACCTGTACAAATAACCTCCAAACCACCAGATCCCAAGGAACCTGGCTTGCTAAAACAAAAAGAAAAAAGAAAAAACTAAAAAGAAAAAAAACAAAAAAAAAAACAGCGATTTCTTGAACACATGCTGCCATTTCTGTTACATTCTAGTATATTATTCTGATGAAGTACAATTAAAATTTGATCAAAATGCATTGTTTGTAGGGCCAAGAGAGGAAGTGAAGGGAAAGAGTCTTCCTGCTCATTGGATTTGCATTTTTTAGGCCCTGTGGTGATCGTGAATGGGAGCAGCCATAGATGAATCTCTTGCCAGAATTTCAGTATGTCAGCTTTTACTTTTGTATCTGATAAACAGCATGGCACTGACAATAGGGTTTGAGGTGATACATGCATTTTTGCAGTATATATGTGTGTGTGTGTGTGTGTAGCGGTGTGTGGTTGAGGGAGGGTGGGTATGTGCACAAAACACTGTGAACACATATGCTATGTGTTGGCTGTAACCGATATTAAACGTGTATGGGTATATGTGTGTGTGTGCGTGTGGGAGAGAGAGAGAGAAAGAGAGAGAGAGTGTGTGTGTGCATGCCTGCAGGGTTTCAGACAGCAGGGTATTGTGCTCTGTGCTCTCCCTCTGCTCCTCTCTGACTAGTGGCTGTAGGTCACATCATTTGCTCTGAGACACACATTGTCAAATATGCACACTGACATTTCTACACACTCAGGAAAAACTGATCCACAGCATGGATAAACACATGGCTGTGCCAATGACAGCACTTAAACAGTGTTGCTTTACCGAAAAGTTCAATGTGAACTGGAGGCGGAACTAAACGTGGCAGTTTTCACCTAAAACGGGAACATTCTTGTCTCAGGGAGCTCTGTTGAAGGAGGAATGTGTCGTGACTGGATTTGAAGGTGTGATAAAACAACGCACACACTATGAAAAAAAAAAGAAGAAGAAGAAGAAGAAGAAGAAAAATGACTGTGAAACGATGAAGCAAACAAAGCTGCTTTACAGGAAAAAAGAGTGGTGTCTATTTTGGGTTCCAGCATACAAAAGGAAGTGCTGCTAAGTTGACTCAAACAAATAAATTTGCTTTTGATAAAACCACAGGTGCTACTTTTGCATTCTACACCAAAACCCACTTTGTTTCCTGCATCTTTATCTTCATGACTTGCCACATTTGTGAGAAGAAACTGACTAAACTGTTGAGCACAAACAAGTGAAAGTGCTTGAACAGTGCAGTGTTGATGGCTTAAAATGTAATTTTGTTTGAAAACTGACAGGTTAAAGGAAAGCCTCAGAAGTGAACATGGAGCGCTTGCCTATTTGGGCTGCATCCAGCTGCCCGTTTTACATTTCTGCAACATTAATATTCCTCTTATTATTATTTTAAAGTGAAAACGGATACTCTGTTGAAGTGCAAATCTGATGAATTACGGGAGCAGATTGCTGCTATTAATTATTAAAACCTATTTTATAAATATTCAGGTCTGTCATGCATCTAATAATGAACGCTTTAGAGGAGGTTACTTCCCGTGCGCATCCTAATGTGTCAGAAATATCACTTTTAATCACGCTCGTGTCAGTGAGTGCTGGGCCTGAACCTGCTGAAAAAAATCCACCAAATCAAGGAAACTCAGCTGGCCTACTACTGTGCTCATCACAGTTTTTCCATTCCTGCTGTTTCGCGTGATCCAACTTCTTCTCCTGCCCTGTCTAAAGAGGTGGTGAACACCTCCGCGCTCCCTCGCTGCATTCTTACTGTGGTAATTTGAATGGAGAATAATGCATCGGCAGCACTCTACCTTCTGGACACACCTAGTCCCAGTGCTACTGCCGCCATATGCTGCGTTGATGCATATTCATAACACTTTCTCGTGTGTTGAGTGTCGGTGCGCAGTGAGGCTTAAATGAATCTCTCGCAACTTCAAATGGGAGGCGGAGGAGAAAAAAAAAAGGAAAAGAGAAAGCTGGGCACAAAGAAAGTTGGACCACTCTCCCTCTTTTTTCCTCCCTTTCCTTTCCTTTCCTTTTTGTCCTCTTTCTCCTGGTAAGGAGGACGACTACGGGTGCTGCTAGTTGATCCTGGCGCTTTGTGCGGGTGAGGATGAGGCAACGGCGTTTTAAGTTTGTCTTCTAGTGGCAGAGAGAGGCGGTGAATGTCAACATGGCCGGGGAAACAGTGTTGTCAGGTGGGCTGGGTGAGCTCACTGGCAGGGTAAGTATCAAAGGCACTGTACATCCACCTCCATACACCCCAGCAGTATATATATGCTGCATACAGCACACACAGAGCCAGTTACAGACGCACACACACACACATACACACACTGTGGAGTGCTCTAAGATTAACGCTGTCAGAACTGCAATGATACCCCTTCATTATCTGCACACGGGGCCTCCTTCGTGCGCTTGCTTGCTTCACTGTCCTCTCCACTGCTTCTCTATGGAGGTAATAATTACTAAAGCTAACATCTCTTGCTCTCTGTGCTCCCAACTATCCCCCCCCAACTCATTTTCTCCTCCTTGTGCATGGCTCTCAAGTGCCTTGCCAGTCTTTCGCCAACTGGTGACACAGCTGACGGCATGCCAGTTTTGGTGGCAGTATCTGTGTGATTAACTGTGTGTGTGTGTGTGTGTGTGTGTGTGAGCTGCATTAAGTGGCGTTTTATCAAATTATTTGGTACCCAGCTGAAGTGTAATAAAGGCATACCCCAGATTCACAAGCAGACACAGGATCCGTTGCAGGCAGCAAGAAGAGAGGCGAGAAGATGTAGCAGTGCCATATCTGTTGTAACGTGCGTACATTGTTGGTTTAACAGGCTGGGATGAGAGAGATGCTCCCTCTTGCATGGCATTTTTCATTACCAACAATGCTCTTTTCTCTTTGGCTTTCTTCTTCGTCTCCCATTGGAACTATGGCTTTATCAAAGGTGATAGCTTGCTCAGGCGCATTTTCTCAAACGTCTTCTTCACCAGCCATTTCCCAAGCCGCTCTCGGGCAAGCGTCACTCATAAAAATACGGGGAAGATTTGATGGTGAGATCAAAAAGAAAAGGAAGGACAGCGAGGAGAGCAGGGAGACGGGGAGAAAAGAAGAATGATACCTCCTCCCCCTCCCACACCAATGAGCGCTGAGGGTAATTCCTCCAAGCAGGGCCCCTGTTTTCAGACGCAAACACAACAAAACGCCGGGTGCCGCCGTGAGACATCAAAATGGGCGATTTTGACTTCAGAGGGTCTTCAGATGCTTGAGGAGTTGTCAGTGTAGGGCCAGTGGGACCAAAGGGAGAGAACAGAAAGTACTGGCAGGCAGTTCACAGCTAATACGGAAACATCACCAGAAAGGCTGTCTCCTCCCAAAACGCCAATCGGCACCAGATCAGTAAAGGCTTTTCACCAAACCGTAATATCACACCTGAACACCTTCATCTGTTTGATATCAGCTACTGGATGTCTGCTCTATGTGGTACCATGGGGATAACACAGGCTAAAAAGCAACATTTCAGGGAGGTTAAATGTCAAAAAAGAGGCTCAAAGACAAAAAACACCCCACACACAAAGGCTTCAACAGGTGCCTTAAAAGCAGGGATTTTATGTCCTGTGCCGTACAGAAAGATCTTCATCAGCAAATCAAAGACTTGCTTCATTCTTTTGAGACATGAGTTGTGTTGTGACACGCAGAGAGGGACGTCCGCATTTTCCCTCGGTGTTGTTCTCGCTCATTCTTGGAGCATTAGGCTCACTCTAAATAGCCTCGAGGAGATTAGACTGGCTCATATTCAAATGCACATTTCTCTTAAAACCCAGTCCTCGACTGGGCCAAGGAAGAAATCAGCGCAAGAGCCTGGTGAGAGTGTAGTCAGAGGAGATTCTGTCATGTACAAATCAGCTGAGAGGAGGAAAAGAGACAGAAAGAGAGAGAGAGAGACAGAGAGTGACACAGAGAGAGAGAGAGAGAGAAAGAGAGAGAGAGGGAAGTAGAGTGGGAGAGAGGCAGAGGTAAAAGACAAACAAGTGTTGGCTCTGGTATATGAGTTTAGTTAGCTAGAGAGTTAGTGCATGAGTTATGGCTAGTGAAGGGCTGAGGGACGCTGTATTTATGGGGGGACTGAGTGAGTGTTAAATCCCTGGTAAGAAATAAAGTCGTCCCTGAGCGAACTGGGGAAACATTTCACTCAGTCTAAGGTGCCTCGAAAAAATGAAAGCCATCCCTCTTCCAGGAGGAAGCACTATTCCGTATTCCTTAAAATTGCTTTATTCCTTAAAAATGCCATACATCACGTTCAAGTGGACTGAGGCTGTACGCCGTATTTGAATAGAGAAGAGGATCCTTCGTGCAGATAATATCAAGGGAGTTCATGAGCCAAGGACAGGGAAAGAATCTGATTCCTCTAAAATTGCATGCAGATTTTCTGAGGGATCTTTGGCTAGGGGGCTGCCAAAACACACAGTGCACTTGTTGCAGTGCAAGGGTTCATCCAAAAAAAGAGCTTTCCATTGTGGTTTATCCATGAAAAAGTATTGTTCTTTTTCTCTATTGAAAAATCTGAAGAAAGCGAAGGAAAAACTAAAAAACAAGCAAAAGAATCAATCTATCTAAATACATATGCTTTTTTAATTTGTACATTTATATTTATTTTTGCAATGCCTCTTGAATTTAGTGAAAGTTCAACAGCCAGAAACAAAGGAAGGCACATGGCCAGAGGAAAAGGAAAAGCTTCACCGTGCGGTTTCTGCACATCCACCTCTAACTCAGACCTCTTTCCAAACCCCTGCAGTAGTAATAACAATTATTACTTAAAAAGGCTATATTTTTGCATTAACTTAAAAGGCTATATCTTTTTCTTCCCCTCCAGCCTGTGCGGCCTCACTTACCCTAAGTATCTCCATAAATCACCAGTTACTGTTAACATGTACTCCACAATTCAGTCATCAATCTCCTACCAGGTCAGAGTGAAAACAGAGGGGGAAATGTCTGCTTAGTAAAATCTCCCTCTTGCGAATGCACCCCCCCCACCCCTCCACCCCCCATCACACACACACACACACACACACACACACACACACACACACACACACACACTCACACATGCACGCAGAGTGGTGGCATACACACACTCACACAACAGTCAAATAACACACTCACTCACACAAATGCGCCCGGCACACGGCAACCAGAGCAGTCCTAAGGGAGGCAGGAGCGGTTGCCAGATCGCCACGGTAACGCAAGCCAAATTCAATTCTGACTTCACCTTTCACTTGGGAAGCTGGTTCCATTTGTTATAAAAACAAATAAACAGCAAGCGTGAAGTTACAGCCGGCCAACTTCTGCCTCATCTTTCTCTCTCTTTTTTTTTTTTTTTTTTTTTTTTTTCCTGTGGGCCTCGACAAGTGATATCAGGCCCAAGCTGTGCCACTCGGCTGCCTGAGACGCAGAAACAGACGCCCACAGGGCCCACATGCAAATCTGTGTTTATGTTCACCGATACAGTATTTATTTAACCAAAAGGAGAAAATCTAATTGTACACGAGGAGGATTATTCCTCTCAGAACAGCGTCTCCAGAAGACAGAAGAGGACTCCTCAGCCTTTCTTCAACAAACACTGTTTACATCAGCAGAGTGGAAAATCCCTCCGCTGACAAACCTCTCCGTCACAACATCTGTGCCTAAACAGCCGAATCAATCTCGACCAACACGGCGAGTCGCCTTGTGTCAGATCCGCAAACATCTCCGCTTCAGAGCTTATAGCGGAGGAATTTTAGGTGCTTTTGAATTGTTTCTAATTTTAGCCCGCAGAACCGTATTTAACATCATCATTTTTAACACGTTTATTTGCATAGCTCTTATAATCTCAAAGGGCTTCACAACTTCCACATTATGAAAATAAACTCAAAATGCTGCCTGGAAAGGTAACTGAAAATTAAATCAATGCAACGTGTAAAATATTTAAAAAAAAAAAAAAAAAAAAATGTAACAGTGGAGTGACATGTTGCAAAGTGAACAATTAACTTTTTGAGGAAGTTTGACACACAGTCTAACTTCAGTGCATGAAACACATCCCTAATACACACTCTATTAAAAGGAACAAAACTGAATTTGTAATAATAATAAAAAAATAAACAAGTAAAAAAAAAAAAAAAAAAAAAAAAAAAAAAGGAACATGCCCGGTGTAACTGTGTATCTTCATTCACACATACACACAAACACACACACCCCCACACACCCCCACACACACACACACTCAAACTCTTTGACACCACCCACCACATCACTACACATGCGTGCCTGACTCATGCCAACTGCCACTAGTAGCAGACCCGTGCACCTCAAGGTAGCACTCAGCCTCTCTCCACAGCACAAGTGTGTGTGTGTGTTTGTGAGTGTACAAGTGTGTGCATGTGTGTGTGTGTGTGTGAGAGAGAGAGAGAGAGAGAGAGAGAGAGAGAGTCTTACCTGGCAGGAGACCGCCCTCTGCGCTCTGCCTCACCTCTCCCTCCTGCCCTGGAAGAATTCTCTCCACAAAGCAAGGCATTTTCTCCTCAACTGCTCTCTCTGCCAAGGCTCTGCTTTCTCTCTCTCTCTCTCTCTCTCTCTCTCCCTCTCTCCCCCTCTCTCTCTCTCCCTCTCTCTACCTTTCCCACTCTCTCCTACACTCCTTCCTTTTCTCTCTTTCCTCTTTCCCACTCTGTCCTACTCCCTCTCCCCGTCAATCTCTCCTCCCTCCCTCTACCTTCTCATCCCCCCGCTCTCTCCCTCTCTCTCTCCCTCTTCTCTCTCTCTCTGTCTCTTTTTCCCTCTCCACTCCCTCCCTCCTCCCTCCTCCCTCCCTCACCGAGCACAGATGTCGAGGCTGCGCGAGTTTACCCACTTTACCAGTAGGGGTCCTTCATCGCCCTTCTCCACCCCACAGCCACACTGGGAAAAAAAAACAACACACACACACTCACACTCACACACACACACACACACACACACACACACACACAAACAAAAAAAACACACACACACACAGGCCCCAGGAAGAGGGAGCCACTTAACGGGCGCCCTCCTGTCACTGCTACAATGAGAACCCTGTGCTGTGTGTATGTGTGCAAGCTGTGTGTGTGTGTGAGTGTGTGTGAGACAGGTGTGAAGCGGGTGGTGTGCACAGGGAGCTGGCCCTTGGCCCTTTCCGGCCCTGTTCAGCCCTGTTCGGCCAGGCTTGGACCTGGCTACCGGCCCTGGAGTGTGGTACAGTGGTATAGTGCATGCACACACGCATGCACACACACATAGACACACACACACTCAGATTGAGTTACACTGGATCTATCAGAGCCAGCAGGCAGAGAGAGAGAGAGAGAGAGAGAGAGAGAGAGCAAGAGATGAGGGTCCACAACCACACACACTGATTTCTCTCACACACAATACACCCACACACACTCACACACACACACACACACACACACACACACACACCAACTGCTGCTGCTTGCTACTGCTGCTGTTGACACTGATAACATGTGCTCCATGCCCTATGTGTGTGTCGCTGTGCGTGTTCATGCACACACGCACATGAACACAATGAGATGACTATATGCTCTCGTATGTCAGGTCTCTATCTGTTTTTTTTTTTTTTTTAGTTTCCAGGAGATTGATTTAAAAAAAAAAAAAAAAAAAAAAAAAAAAACAGAAAAGAAAACAGTCTTCATTGACACTGGCATGCTAGATTTGAAGGCTCTTAGCTAGTGTACAGTGGGGAATTTCTAGTTTCTGTCCTACTTGTGGGGCACTTTTCACATCGCAATATCAGTACTGGAGAATATTAGCTGTCCCGCTGAGGAACGTCAAATCTTTCTTTGTTTTTGAATAAGGGCTGATTCCCCTGAGGACGAACAGCAGCAGATCTGACAATCAAAGTCAAAAAGAGGCGATAATAACGTTCAGTGTTAAAAGAATTAGAAGCACAAGAACATTACAGGCACGCTTAAAAAATCAAATAACAGCAGGAATGCCGTCATCGTTCAAAAGTAGACAGGACGGTGTGTTAAAGTGACTGAGTGTGTGCAAACACATTGACACCCTAATTTTGGCACCTATGTGTTAAGCAATAGCGTTCACAAAACCTCGGTAGCTTTTCGTACAGCTGCCATATTGCACAGGCCTTTTTGTCAGATTCCAGCCAATTCCACACAAGAGATGAGGCAGATTAACACTACATGGAACTTGATCCCACGTTTTTATCAAGTATTGCCCAACTTTTACAAGGGCTTCTATTGCAGCAAAGCGCTGATCCTGATCAAGATCCTGTGCTATTAAAATATCAGAACGGTAATTATCAGGCCAAGCTTTGTGCAAAGACTTGTTTTTTATTTATTGCTCCCAGGAACAGGATAAGAGTATCTGCACTAGACTTGATATCCCGGACCTGCCGTTGGCATCATTTGAACAGAGGGTGGATCACCTTATTTGACTCAAACAAACCTTTCTAATGACACAAAAATGGCAGCCAAGCACTATTTGACAGACAGGGCCCCAACGCCCAGCCAGAACAGCTTCAAAACGTTGACAAAGAGTAATAAAGAAAATAGGATGTTAAGAGAACAGGACACGGATGTTGAATAAAGCCACCAGAAAGTGTACATACTTAACGCCATGATAAGCTAATGAGAGAAACACGGCTGCGCTTTTGCCTGATTCTTATCATTGTTTGCATCAGTAGCAAAGCTCCCCTGACAGCAAGACTGAAATCAAATACAGGTTTTTTTGGCGTAGGAAGCAAAACCATTTGTATTTACAGGAAATAAGAACAATTCGCTCGATCATTATTCCCTTGCTGTATTGACTAGAGCGCAGCCGTGTATTAGATGTTGGAGGAGCGGCACGAGGACAAGTAAAACATACCTTAAATAGACTACAAATGAAGTCACTTAACACCCACTCGCTTCCCTCGCCACCCCTGCTCTGTCTGTCTTCAACAGAAAAAGCCCCTGTTTGACTATCTCCCTCTCAGGTTCACTGTTGTCTTTTGCTTTTTTAAACAGACACCTCGCCTGTCACACTGCAGGAACGGGCGCATTCCCCTTAAATGGCTCCTTTTGACAACTGATCTGTAAATACAGCACATCTGCAACTTCCCCCTTTCTCTCACTGCCTCTCTTTCTGCCTTCGCTTCTCTTTGCTCTCCCTCCCTCTGCCCAAACTCCTGCCAGACCCCACAGAGTCAACCTAACACACAAACACACACACACACACACACACACACTACATGAAGGTCTCCCTATGACCCCCCACCACCACCACCTCCAACTCGCTTCTCACCCCCTCCAACACATACACAGACACACAGGCACACCGACACACACCCACACGCTCACACATACGCACACACATTTACCCCCACAACCCCCCTCCCAACCTCCCCAACTCCATTCCCTCTGCCACTATAAAAACACAAATATGCCATAACTCAGGCAGTGCTGCCACACAGCCTCCATCTTGCCCTGTACCGGCGGGGGGGTGGGAGGGGGGGGAGGCCTCTCAGGAAGGTCACCAACAAATGGTTTTCCGATTCACTGCCCCTGAAATAATTTTGTGTATTAAAACCTGAATCTGCACTTTCTGGCCTGAAAGCTTTTCTAATTATTCTGGTGTCCTTGGGACAGACACAGATCCTTCACACGCCGGGGGAAACAAGCTATAGAGCGACCACTACAGCCACAAACACCCCCCCACCCCACCCCCACTTCCCCTCTCTCTCTCCTCTGCTCTCCTCTCTTCTCCTCTCCCCGCTTTACAGCCACCCCCCTCCCCAATCTGTTTTCAAAGCGTGTCTGTCCTTTATTAAATTGTTTTCTTTTCCACATTATCAGTTGCCATGGAGACCTCATCTCTCGGATTATTTGAATTTCATTATATCTATTGATTTGGGAGCATTTCATCTTTTTTATTGTTTTTCTGTCAATTTTCGAAACGAATAACCATCTAATTTGCGTCAGCGCTGATTACGTTCGTCCCTCAATAGAGGTCGGCAGCTGCGCCGGGGAAACAAATCAATGGAAAAACATCATAAAACTCGAAAGTACAATCAACCAGGATATGGGTGACATTCCGTGGTTGCTGAAACGAAGTCATCAAAAAATATATACTTTTTTTCCTGCGCCTCCGCATGTGTGGGGGTGTGGTGAGGAGGACACATATGTGTCTGGGCAGATATATTACTATATTTCAGCAGATAATATACTATGGCAAATTTCCATACTGATAACAGCCCCTCCCTGCCTGACCAAAACAAAAAATGCTTACTGTATCTAAATAATTTATGCAATTTTAGCATTTATATATAAATTTTTTAATAAGCTGCTTGGAGCAAAGTGGCCATTAACAAAACACACAGCTGTCCAATGGGCTAAGCCCAGCAGATCAATTGCGCTTTTTTATGACATGATAAAATGCTTTTAAAGCAATTTACACAAATATGGAAAAAATGACTTCATGGGCTTCATTTATTCATAAGGACGGGTATTAGAAAAAAAAAAAAGTCTTACAAAAGCCAGACAGGAGAGATGGTCCTGGTCCTAACTGGAACGGACTTGCTGCCCTCTCCACAAGGACATAAAGTTTCATTACTGATGCACGCAGTCAAAGGCAATTTAGCAAACACAGTGTGCAAAAGAAAACATCAGCATATTGCAAGTGTTCCTGTATTAGGCGGACCTTGCATGTTGTTTTCCAATTTTTATTCATTTTTGTGGGGGCGGGGTGCTGGTGTGCGGGGGCGGTTTTATCCTCCCCCTGCCCAGTGTCACCCTGACCCAAAGCCAAGGGGAGGCAGCTGTAGTGACAGGGAGGTGCGCTCTCTGGCCCACACAGGCAAACCAAAGCGTGTCCCAGACAATGAGGCCTTGCAGCAGGACAAATCTGTAAACCTACCTTCGCTTGAACCGTGATATACAGCACATGACACCCGTGCTCGTGCTCATTCTGTGAGAAAACAGACCCACAAATATTTCAGGGGGTCTGATCATTTAGCATCTTAGTGCACTTGCACACACACACACACACATACACACATGTTCTGCAAAGGAGAATGGGGGAGGCAGGGCCGTTTGGAGGCTAATCTTATTTCAAAGCATCCCCTCTTCATGTGCCGACAATGTGCCTGAGCAGCTCTCCAAAACGCTGCTGTTACTGCTGCTGAGGGCCCCATGTTTGCAACACATGTCAACATTTGACAAAGCATTACTTTTCCCCCCACAATATTCTCCTGCTCAGGCCTCTGAAATGAGGGCGCTAACAAATTAGCTTTTTATGTTTATTTGTGTGTGGGTGTGTCAGAGGGGGGAGAAAGAGAGATCTCATTTTCTAAGGCGCCACTTCTCAACCCGAGAGAGAGAGAGGGAGACAGAGAGAGAGAGAAAGAAAGAAAGAAGAAGAAGAAAGAAAGGCTGAATGTTTTGGAGTCACGATTCTTCTCCTGATTGCCCTAGCTGTCTGCGTTGTGCAAAACACGACCCTCCCCTCCCTCAGCCACGACAGAAACACGGGCGACTGGATAAACACTATTTTATGCAGTGACTAGATGAATCGCCAGACAGTAATTACAGTCTTCCTCTCTCCTCGACAAAACTCTACTGTACCGGCTCTTTCTTTGACACCAAACTGCAGCGGCGTGTACAGTAAAACTGCAGGTGTGTGACATGTTTGTCAATGCCTCTCCTAAGCAGATAAATATAAATATTAGACCCTGTGACAACACTGAAATGCTCTCTGCCGCTTTCAGCGATGCGTTAATAATCTGTGGCTGAAAAGAGGACTTGTTGTGTGGATGGACGATGTTATCATGTGCAGTCAAACGTTGCCAGAGCTGGCTTTGTAGAGAAAGTTTGGGGATTTTTTTTGCTACCCTTGCAGTTTACGCTTTCCCCTCCTCGATGTAACAAAAATAACACGGTTGTGTCCCAAACTAAACATTCCCACACTGTGGCTGGCAGTCCCGTTTGTCTCTGACAGCAATATGTCCACCATGGACGAGCCAGGCCCGACACATTCCTTTATAAACACCTCCTCCGTGCCATTTAGTTTTCTGAACTTGATGTGCTAACAAATCGCTTCTTCGGAGGACGTTGTTTGCAAATCTGGTTAAAATGAAGCGATACTCCTGCAATCGGCGTCATTCGCAACTCAACCAAAGTGGCGCTGAGAGTTTACCAGTACTGAATGAAACACACACAAACACTTACTCCACACTGATTCATCCGGCCAGGCCGTGCCCCAAACATAGTGCTGTAAAACCGTGCTGTCAATGTCCGAGCCTCTAAAAAGCACAATTACAGAGGACCTCGGCTGAATAATTTAAAGAGCATAATTATTGACCTCTATCCAAATTCCTCTGAAAGGTACATTAAGATATAGAAAAGCGCTGGAGGTGGAAGTGGAACTGAGGGGAAGAGAGGGAGTGTGTCTCCCCAGGCCTCCCTAATGCACTCTGCTGCTGTGCTCTAACTTCCTGTGGACCCCTAATGTGCCCGCCGCTCACTGGCCTGATGAAGACTACGCTTAATGAGGCCCCTGTTTCTGAAATGAAGTATCTCTGAAACCATCAACACGCATTACTATCAAGCTGCCGTGCCCCACCCCCAACCACACACACACACACACACACACACACACACACCCATTCAGTACCTTCCCACTGCCCCAACAACCCAACATACACACACTTCCCAACCCTCCACCCACCCCCTTCCCCACCTTTTAGTGCCACCATGGGTTCTGGTGACTCGACTAGGCTGGGGGAAGGGTGAAGGAGGGAGAAGGGGGTTTTTGAGGGTTAACTGTCCCTTAGGGGGCTATCATTGAACTGGGCAGCCGTCACCGCTGGTATCCCCGGTTCTCAATTGACAACCGGGTCCTGACAGATTAGCAGCTAGTCAAGAGGAATCCTTTTCCTGGCCTTCAATTAAAATAATCACTTTTCTCAAATTTGGCGGTTGTGTGGATATGAGTGTGACCGAGTGCTAGTGGATTCAAATAAAGCATTATAAGAATGTGTGTGTGTGTGTATGTGTGCATGGACGGGGGGGGGTGTGTGTGCGCGCGTGCATCGGGGGGTCGTTGGGAGCTGGCAGCAGGCTTGGGGGAGGATACAGCGAGAAGAGGCCTTTTTAATTAAAAGAAAATATTTGTGTTTGCATACGATCATGGTTGGAACCTGGGACGATTCCGAGAATTCTGGTTGTTTAATGGCTGGCTCTTTAAAGTGATTTGGGGGTAATTCGGATCCTCTTTGCATACATGCATTTTTAAAATTTCCATTAGGCTATACATTTTGTAAAGTAAGATTAAGAGGTTGCTTATACTTCATCAACATTCAGGAACCTGAAGAAATCATGGAAAAAAAAAAATCCTAAAGGAGAGTGACCAGTTTGTCCCTGTAAGAGCAATTTAGAAAAAAGAACTGGGACAAATTATGTTATACAGAATTTAACTATCAAGTGGAAGCACCTGCTGTCTGTGCTATACTCTGACCACGAAGGATAGAGGGCACTGAAATAATTAGGCAACTTCTGCAGCATCCTGAATGCCAAGGACAGGTGGATTAAAGTATTAAAACAATCGCATTTCAGTCTTGAAATAGTCCTGCGCACGACTCAGCACCATGCACATCCGTTCAAGTTCATCTGCCAGCTCCATAACGCCACATGAGAGGGATAGAAAAAAGCCCCAATCCCATTAGCTACATACATGCATCTCAGCAGACCTGCTGGAAACGTGAGCAAATCTCAGTGATGATTATCCTCCAAAGCTCTCAGATGACAATACATAATCGAATGGTAGAGTAGATTTCTCTCGAACCGTACAGCCAGCAAGCTCTAATTCGGGGTTCCCCGTTAACGCTACAATCTGGTGCTTTCCAAATGAGACAGAAGACACCACTGCAATCAGTCGCCTCTCTTTCCCAAGCAGACATTTAACTGCTGTCCTCCAATTACAGGCCCAAGAACAGAGCTCCTTGCACTGAGAGAAGGAAATTATGAAAGACACAGGTTAAGACAAAGTTCACATTTGATTCTATTTACAGTGCAGAATTAATAAGAACTAAAGGTGCTTCATGGTGTTGGCACACTCAAACATTTGGGTGAGTGATTTTTAATTTAATCAGGTATCTTTAGTGCAATAACTCTGCTTCAATGTTATAATAAAAAAAATAGATTTTTTTATTCTGTGTGTTCTCCCCCAGCTTTGGATATACTTGGAACAATTCTATAGAAAAAGACCAAAGGCTCGACTGTACCAAAGAATTATTGTTCCTCTTTACTATTCACATTAATGCGCAAATGACAGACTATACGGTCAGTATTTATAATGTAAGTACACAGCAGGAAAAGCATCAGTGCACTTGTAAGTGAAGTTGTTGAGAGTGAGGTTAAGGGTACTCGTTAAATTCTTTTAAAAATTCCATTAGTGAGCTCATTACTATCATAGGGATTTTATCTTATCAGAGTCTGAACCACTTTCTTTGGAGATAGTGAACTTATTTCATCAGCATCAACTCTAAATGGACAGCTTTCTAAACTGAAGCATCCACTTAGGCAACAGTGAGGACAATCAAACAAAGGGGAAGAGAAAACAAAACCAATGCTGAAATAGGGTAAAAAAAAAAAAAAAAAAAAAAAAAGTGCAGTGCATTTCCATTTGTTTCTATAAAATTCTTTGTCCTTCAGAGGAATAGTGCGGTGAATGAAGGACGAGTAATTTGTTAGAAATATGTGGTGATGCACTGCACCTTTTTTGATTCAACTCATGGTAAAAAAAAAAAAAAAAAAAAAAAAAAAAAAAGATTAATCACATATAGTACTTTCATAGTCTAGAGCGGCCAGGTTACACAAAAGAATGAGAAGCCCCTCTTTGCTTACAATTGACAAGAATTAAGGTGAGCTCTGATGAAATCTAAGCCTCTTAGCCCAACTTCAGCCATCTGTGGCTCCAATATTACACTCTGGGAGGGTTCGCTCTTCCACCTCCTAAAAGGAACAGGGAGGAAATAAGTGGCGTCTCTACTGCGAGTCAGAGTACCACGGTCAACGTGCTTTTCACTGCCACGCCAAGGAGGCGGAATGAACCCTCCGTGACAGAAAACAAACAGGAAGCTGGAACAGTGAGAGAGAGAGTGTGTGTGTGTGAGGGGGAGAGAGAGAGAGAGAGAGAGAGAGAAACCTGTGCCCTTCATTCTCCCCCAGTACAGACGCTCTTAACCAGGTCTGACAGCTGACAGCTCCTTGGCAATTGGGGTCAGTTAAAGGAAAAGTAGCTCAAGTTTTGCCGGGGCTTTGGCTCCAGAGATGTTCAGGAGCCACTGCCCACCGCAGCATCAAAGGGGATTATGGGGACAGGGCCATCTGTTGCCAGAATAAGCGTGAGCCCTTTTATGTCTCTGCCTGTATGTTTCTTTGTGAGTGTGGGTGTATGTGTGTGTGTGTGTGTGTGTGTGTGTGCGCACACGTGTATGTGTGTTGGAAAAGGACAGTGAGAAAGAAAGAGAGAGAGAGAGAACCTTTGAGTGTCTATTCTTTTCGTAAGTCTCAAGCAGCAGAGGTGACTGGTATGGCCCTTAGGTGAAAAATTGGCTTTAACCTGGCCTACGGGGGCTAAAGGTTAAAATCAGGGCAAGGGAGGTATCACTATCGCTAGGTGGAGTCACTAAAAGGTCAAGTGTGCCATTTAAAAATGACACTACAACACTATGAAGCCATGTGACAATGCAATATAATTCAATGCTGATTATACACGATACTGTGTATAAAATTCATATCTACAGTATGTCCAATATTGGCATACTGAAAATAGGATCCTTTGCTAAATTATTGTGGATATTCTGTGTGTTGTCATCCTAGCAAAACACTCTCTCTTCCTCTCGTTGGGTTTACTGGCACACTGTGCCAACCTCGTTCCCCCCTTCGGCTCTCTAATTTGTTTTGGGTCCTGTTCTTGGCCTCCGCCTGGGAATGTTTTCTCCTCAATAGTCTGCTACCTTTTAGCTCAGCAGCCTGGTGCTTGACCTACTGCCGACACTTATTTTCAGCACTCTAATTGTCGTTTAATCACATATCAACCTGTCACTTAAAGACCCCCTTTTTTTCAAGGGGGTACATTTGCATATGTTGTAAAACTAATTTCTATCGAAAGCTCTGCCGCCTGTGAAAGCGGGCGCTCTGTTTCTCTCTTTTGCTTTCACACCCGTGTAGACACAGTTAGCATGAGACGAAGAGAAGAAGACACGCACATACTGTAGCCAAGTCTATCTCACTTTAAGAGACAAAAACACACACAGGCAGATGCTATACCTGATATTTTCGATTCAGGTGGTTTCATCACATTTGTTAACAGTGTGTGGTGACACGTAACGTGTTAGAATAGGGGCAGTGACAAGAGTGATTCAGAGCTCTTGCACCAGTGGGAGTCAAAGTGAAGGTGACAGTAAATGTATACTGTTATAAGGGAATCAATTAGGGTTAATAATGTATCGGTCTTTCAAATGTAACATTCATTTGTTCGCACTTAGATAAAGCTAGAGCAAAATGGGCCGTGCCCGGTTTGCCTGGCAGACTACACTACATTTACATTATCACCCTTATACATCGAGGAGCCACGTTACGCTTGAGTGGTGGCAGCAGAGTAAAGGGAGGGGCGAGAATCATGTTTTTCGGGCCCAAGGAATGCCAGTCCTCAGGAGATCTCCCCCTCTAATTACAGAGTGGGGGAAAGAAAGCTCTTTGTTCCACCTTTTATTACATTAATTGATAAAACGGAGCTCGGGTAGGGCCGTCTGTGGGGGAGGAGGAGGGCGGAGGGCTGGGGGTGGATTGAGGGGGGATCCTTTGGGCAGATGAGGCTGAGTGAGAGGTTTTCAGAGCTCAGGTCCTATTTTCAGAGGGCTTCTAATCCCGTTAGGGGCCCCAGTGGTGGCGCAGCCCCAGCATTCTGCTTTCCCCAGAGGCCCGGCGACTGCAGCATGGTGGAGCGGTGGCAGCAGGGGCAGAGGATGGTGTGATGGGTGTGAGTCCCGGCAGCGCTGTCTAGGCCCAGGCCTTAATTAAGTGTCTCTTCAGGGGGTATTGAGGGCCACACTGAGACCCTATGTCACAAACACCAGCAAGCACCGAGGAGCTTTAAGACGAAGTGGCATCTCATCCACTGTGGAATCCGAGGAAACCCTGTGGACCTTTAATATGGACCCCATACAGCGCACAGGCATATAGATGTCACAGGACATTAGTAGGGCTTTTTTATGACTGGTTATTAGCTTAGGACAAATTGCCCAGGTGGATGATATTTTTAACAACATCAGAGCAGTTCAATTATGAGCTTAAGATGAAAAAAAGCAGAAATACCCAAAGGACATTAGTGAAGAATATGCTAAAATCAGCACTTAGTTCAAATATAATAATTGCAGGTTTGATTATTTTTCAACAGCACATGACAAGAAGGGTCCATTTCTATTTGCACAGGATTGGTCAATCTTATTTGTCAGTGGTTAAGTAGCTGTAACAGGCTTTGTCATAGCTATAATCTGCTTCTACTCGTTTCGGCTACCTGAAGACAACAGAGGCTGAAAAGCGCTGGTACAGTGCCCAAACGGAGGCTGAGTATGTTACAGAGGCAATTAAGCATGTTTGTGTGTGTGTGTGTGCGTGCACACAACAGTGTCAGAGGTGCTAAGCCAGGCCGAACACGCCTCATTGAAACGTCCATCTTACAGCCACCCAAGTTCCTCAACCCCCCCAACCCCACCCTCCGACAACCAACCAAGACGCTTCAAGACTGTCAAAAACATTTTCCACAAAGCTGAGGAGAGAGGAAGGGAAAAAAAGACCTGCCACTGTCACATGCACATTTGCGCGTGCACACACACTTGCGAGGCTGTCAGGTAAATTAGATCTGAAAGCTGACAATTTCTGACCATATTTCCTTGATTATTTCGAACAAATGCACACCAGCCGCTCTAAGGAGATTAAAGTGACATAAAAGTCCCGAGTGGGAGGAGGGAGGGCAGAGAATCCAGGTCACCCCCATTTGTCCCCCTGCCTGACAGCAGCTATATCGCTATCCAATCCAATAAAAGTCCCCCCCTCCTTTTGCTTTAATTAATTTTACAGCTAGCTTGCTTAATTACTTTCAATCAAAATCCTCTTGCCATCACAAAATTAGAAATGGTTCAACTCCATTAGTCTAAATTCTTCATTTACATACACAAAGACTGTCAGCTCTTGCTAAGCAAACGGCCTCCTGCTTGATGAGATTGTTTTTTTCCACACACTCTATCACTCTCTCACTTACACACACGCGCGACTGTGGTGTTAATTTTTTTTAAAGGCAAAAAGTAGCATAAAATTATTTGATCCCCTTACTTAAGACATCCCCTACCTAATCAGGGTTCAGATAAGCTAAGGTGCACATCATGCAAGGTAATGGAGAGTTGAGTGTGGGACTACAGCTGTAGAAAGTGATTATAACCACAACTCCATGTCAAAACAAAACGCATCATCCTTAAACACCACAGAAGTACGTGCTACACACGGCATACAAGGGATAAGCAGAATTAGTTTAACTGAGGCTGCAGACAAAAACAGTGTAAATGAAGCTAGTTCTAGTTCCACCTCAGGATTAGCTATTATTTTTCCAGCGGTAGACAACCCACAGATTACCCAGTGACACATACTGCCCTATAAATCTGGCTCCTTTGTGGCAGGGTGTCACCAGTCCCGGTGTGGCTTTGGAAACCAGAGCTGCACCACTGCTGGTCGGCTGCTATGAACGGCACGGTGGGATTTTTCAGAGGAGCTGAGGGCCCCTGCCCCGTCGCGCGATCACTTGGCGACTTGGCATGCAGGCATCCTCTCCATCACACACACCGCCTTAGGCCTGCACATCATCAAGAATTAAGGACATGCAGATAGGGTTTGTGCACCAACCAAAGTGAAAACACAGGCGCACAGACACAGACACAAGCGCACTGCCACATGTGCACACACACACACAAACATACACACACACACATACACACTCAGTCAGACAGAAACACACACACTACTCTGCCATAACTAGGTCCCGAGATGAGGGCATTAAACTGGTGTAATGCACTCACTGCTGCAGTACACTACCACAAAGTGTATCGACACTAGACCTACACGCTCATCACAGACACTCTCCTCTTGTTTTCATTTCCCTATTCACACACACATGCCGCCCAGCAGGCCCAGCACGAAACCACACAACACCAACAGCCTTTGATCTGATGTCTTCTGTAGTACAGTACTCTCACTGACCAGATCACCTTACAGATGCCGCTCTTTCATAAAGGTATAGCGCTATAAAAAAAGGAACACCTTGAAAAAGAAAAAAGGTGCTGCGTAGATTTGTAGCGTTTCACCTCCCTAATGGTGCGCCACACTCCGGGAACACTTAATCGTTGTAAAACAATCCCCCTGCAAGTGACCATGGGCCAACCCTCGTAAAAAACGTCCGTCCCTTTTGGGCACTAGGGCTGAATACAATGCAGGTCTGACCTGTCCCCCTTTCCCCCATGTCTGCAATCACCGGTTTCCCTTGCCCTCTTTAACCAGTCCCCATTAACACTGTTAATTATCCAAATCCATCATTCTTGGGGTAAATGAAGACTGCCTCTTTAATTCAATTTAATAGGATCATTTTCCAACTCGCGTTCACTTTAGCCCCAGCTGCCCGCCCACCCGTCCCCCACTGTGTCTTCCCCCACTGGATCTCCACTGCCTTGGCTATATCTTCCTTGGCCTGGCTCTCTCTCTCCCATTGGTGGAAGGGCGGGCGAGGATGAGTGCTAGGCTTGTTGGCTGCGATGGGCGGACACACTGTTGATCTCCCTTGTCTTGTCTTGGCTCGGCTGGTGGCGAGCAGCAGTTCTGGGTCCCCAGTCTGCTGTGCACGCTGCCTGCCTATCTGGCTGTGTGGCTGCTGCACACACACACACACACAGACACACTCTCTCTCTCTCACACACACACACACACACTCACCCACAGGCTCACAGTACCAGCCATGCTCACCAGGGCTTAGCTAATCCTGTCACATCAGGCCACGTTGGCTGAGTTGAGGCCTTTAACAGCACCCCTCCGCCACCGCTACCCCCACCTCCACACACCTCCACACTTCGCCACCACTCCTTCACCAGCTCCTCTCACTCACTCACTTTCTCTCTTTCTCTCTCTCTCTTACTCCCATGTTCATTTCACAAGGTCACGGGTGGCCGACTATGGCACACGAGTGGTAAGAGTGGACAGTTGACTAACCCGTGTGCTCCGGACGTGCTAACAGAGCTTATCTTGGGGCTAAGTGCAGACGTCACTTTAAAATGAATGGAAAAATGAACTGTAAAATGAACGGATAAATAAGCGAACAGATAGAAAAAATAAACAAGTTAATTAATTACCTGAAGCTGGGGGCCTCCTCAACAATCTAACGGCAACTTTAGTTCGTTTTTTTGAAAAGCAATCTGCAACTGCTTCTGCAATTTCATCTCAGAAAGCAAAAAGATGCTTTCTCTGGCATGTCTGTCATTCACAAACAAGTCAGTCTTGAGATGTGAGATGAGATTTGTATAATTAAGGTTAGTGTAACAGGATCACGTGCATGTTTCCAGTGATGATCTGGGGGCGGAGAGTCACAAAAATGTGGTTAGAAATACACAGGTGACATTTTGGGTCTTCTTGCCTGCGGTGAATCATAGTGGCCTTGGTTCATCTGGGCTAAAAACATCCCCAATATAAATACACATTTACCGTGCAACATAGTCTGACCACAGTTACTGAATGATCGTGCCCTTTAGTTTGACTTTCTATTTATATAGCATGAATTTCTATTTAAGTATAGCTATATCAAGACTGACTTAGACTTGCCTTTTTATGTATATGCCTCCTAAGATATGCTTACAATTTTCCATGATGAGTTCTGGTAATATTTAACTGTAAGATCAAGTATACTTACAAATTGCAAAAGTGCTTAAAGAGGTAACACAAAAAAATGTTGTTGTTCTGTGTGTAATGAGGTAAAATTCAGCGTTTACTCACTTTTGAAGACTTAAATACATCATTTGAACCAAAAAAGAAAGCATCAAATAAGCCACACACACACAAAACACTTTGCCATAACACTGTTCTCTAAATGTTAAATATTGGCTGTCTTCATCCAATTATTCAGAGTGAGGGTAAATTTGCCCCCATTTCCACAGTATAGCCAATCCCATCCCCCACCATTAAACACATACACACACAGACACACACAGACACACACACTCACAAATGCACCCAAAGCGGGGTTGCACACAGCGTTCCCTTTAAATTTTCCCAGACTTTCATTGTTTAGCCATTTGAGACAGACTCTGGGAGAGTTTCAAATGATTTTAGCCATGATTTAATTTGGTTTGTTAAAGGGTGATGTCAGCACAATGGGGGACGAGCCTCTAAATCCACTACATTCACCCAAAATGCCCAGATGAGATAATCATGGGTGACGTCTACGAAAACACTTATTATATTTGCCCATCGCCTGGCTGAAGCTGTTAAAACTCATCAGCGTTATTCCCATTTTTTTCTCTGGGAAAGCGAAAAAAATTAGCTCAACTTATAGTCAAAACTGTCAGCCTCTTTAAAGAGACAGTGCAACATTGTTGTGGATGTGCATGGAGTTTATAAATGGAAAAAGGAACAGCAGACAAAGGGCTATCGGGTGTCTATTCAATACTCATTTTGTTTGCACCCAATACTAATTAAATAAAACACGCACAACTTTTTAATTGGTTTTGCAGAGATCAACAGTTTCTATGGAGTTGAACAAGTAGAGCATCTAGTCATACATATACATTCTTCATTAGCAAGTACTAATAACAAGCTATTTTAACATACTAGAAAATATGAATTAGTCCTGCTTGTCCCTTTACTTGGGCACGTAATCTTTCCTAAAGTCCCATAAAAGGCTTTGGGCTGACAAGGCAGCAGTGGAGATAAGAAATGGATCAACGTGAGCCTTTCTCATAGCTTAATTTATTTTAAATCCAAGCCCTATTTACACACTGCTCACCGGCAGGGCTTGTCAAGTCCAACTAGCATTGAGATATTTAAAACTATTAATGCTGTACAGCGGCAGGCTGAGCGTGTATGACACGAGCTGCCGCTGACTGAAACAAAGCCAGATCTCTAACTGCCACAACTTCCACTTTGAACACAGCATGGCTACAAATACCGCAACCATTCAGCTGAGACACAGCCATAACACAGCAAACAACAAACTGGCAGACCTTCCTGAAGGTTGATCAAACCACTGGAAAAAAAAAAAAAAAGATTAAAAAAAAAAAAATGCGTACAGTCTAGTATGTGATAAGAGTAAAAGAGCACCCTATTCTGTTGTAGCAAGCCCAGAGGCCAAAGTCTGTGTGTATCGTTAGTAGCGGGGCAAGTCCCACAGAGGCAGGGGTCAGGATATGAAATACACAGACTAGCCGCCTCCCGACAGGATATCCTCATGGATCAGCAGCGGTAGCCATGTTGACCCGCCCCGTTATTAAAGAGGCTAATCTGTTCAACATGTCAATGTTAGCACTTTTAGCCGCGATTAATAAAAGAAGACCCCAAGAGTGCTGTGTGTGCTTTTTCACTGCCCCAGGTTGTTTTGGTTTGGTTTGTATTTTTAGGGGTTTTCACTGTTTGGTAATTCAACAGGCCCCTTTTCCCCTATTAGCATAAACAGTGTGAATTATTAACTTTGTTAAAGAATTATAATCGGCCCTGAATCCTCAGCTGCACAGTAGCTTTTGTGTGTTTTTCCTTTGTGCCACTGGCGACGAGGCAGTATGGTATTGCAGATATCATTAAAGCAAATGTAACTTTATATTTTATAGATACAGAACCATGTGGGATGCCTGACTTTGTGGTCATTTATATGATGCTGAGAATGTATGGCCCAGTGGCTTTCACAGGCTGGTGGTAATAGAACTGCTCTCTAACAGACTTGCTTTCTAAGTGCCTTGTGCTGTGTCTTAATTTGTAATCTAGTCAAACCAATTGTCCGCTAGCTAAAAAGGTCACCGAGACAATAGACTACACAGCCTCCTGCAATGTAGAGAAAGCCCAGGGTGTCTTTTGTAGCTTTTTAACCAAAGATGTAATTAAGAGACCTTCATCTTCAGGGGTGAGAAGGGCACCAACAAGAGTCCACTGGAAATACAAGAGGAAGTTGGCATGACTGGAAACAGAAGTGAGAAGCATATGAGGACGGAGCATTTGCGTGGAGGTGAAAAGCACCTGCCTCCGCAACAAAATGTCACCTCTGAGGACATTTGCTTAAGCTTTACCTGTCAGCGTGTGATTTTTATACATTGTGACTGAACGTTGTGGCAAAGAAAGCTTGTTGGGAAAAACAGAGTGATGCAAAGCAACACAGGAGAGGCGGTGGGGGGGACTTAAAGGACGTGATTTATCTGGGCTTGATTGCGTGTTAATCGAGGTTACGTGTATTAAGTGGAATCTAATTGGAACAGACACTGGCAGTCTGACAGATCGACATGATGCAGATGGATTGAGGGGGGGAAAGGGGGGAGCGAGGGAGACGGGGAAAGAAAGAGGGAACGCAGAGAGAAGGGGAGAGACATGCAGTAGGAGAGAGGCGGCACAGAGGCGAATGAAAGACACCACGTTACTGCTATATGTGGCGATACAGAAAAGAGAGGCTTATGACACCAAACAAAGAAAGAAAAAAAAAAATCAGAGAGACCTTTCAAGCAGCCGAATCACAGAGACAAAGACTCTGCCTTTAGGCCCATCTCACGTGTGTCTCATGATTGGCGGCTGATGAGACATGTAACCCTTCAAGAGGAGGACACACACGGGTGAGATTGTGAGTGACAGGGCACAGCGTTGGAATGTGCCCTCCCCCCTCTCTCAGTTGCCACAAACATTCATTTCTGCTTTATTGGAAATGAGGAAAAAATACCCCTCTAAAAAAACACGACGGAGAGAGGCCGAACGACAGCTGCCAGAAAATTTCGCACCTCAGAACAGGGACGAGCAACTGTTCCACCGGTCCTTCTAACTCTCCGCTCCTCCTGACAGGCGACAACTGGTTCGAAGGCCCTCTCCTCTCCCCAAATCTGAGGTATTTAGTCAGGGGGCTGAATGACCCTTTCAAATGTTACCAGAGGAACAGACCGTAAAAGATGCCCACCTGTTTAGGACAAGCAACTGCTCGCTCATAACTAATATCACACAAACTCTTTTGGACAAATGTGGAGAGAGCGGGTTTGGGGGGGAAAAGGTTCAGAGATCTGCCGCCTGATAGAAACTGTGTCATAAAAATGGAATTTATACCGTGGTTCGAGCTCGAAATGGTCAGTGTGAATGTAATTGGTAACGGGAAATCCAAGTACAAGTGACAAGACTGGCCTTACAGCTGTGAATGCCCCGGGAGGAAAAAATGACTGTCACAGTGCCATTATCCAAATCTGGGTTAAAAATACAGTAGTTCCCAATGAAAGGGTCACTTCTACTGATAGCTGGCCGAAATGACGGACTTCGCTAACGGTGGCATTATGAGCTCAATGTTCAGGGGAGTCGACTCAAATGAAAATGAAAGTGAAATAAAAATGTGTAGAAAGACGAACTGAGAGAGAGAGAGAGAGAGAGAGAGAGAGCAAAGCAGAGAGAGAGAGAGAGAGAGAGAAGCAGATATAGGAAGGCACTATGGGCATCATTTAGGGGCAGTTTGCAGGATACTGCAGCACTCGAAACTTCACTCATCAACACAAAATGCCCAAATTGTTCCCGACATGATCCCGTCACAGCGCAGAGACAGAGGAGTTGCTTCGGTCATCCGTTGATTTGATCCATTATGACTGTTACACTAATGGCATTAATAAGGGCAAAATTACTATTTTGAAACAGTGAATTTTCATCCTCTTAATTTGGCCAACCTTAAACCCTTACCCTTCCTACATCAAAGCTCACTCTGTGTGTGTCCATGTGTGTATGTGTGTGTGTGTGTGTGTGTGTGTGTGTGTGTCCACCATGTAATGGCTGTAAGGTCATCTCTATTTTCCAGGCTTGGTGTGCCATGTCGTCGGATTGCAACATTTTGCAGGGTTAAAAACAACAACATGAGCCTTGAAATTTGACTCCTTGCTATTTTACTGTATTCACCAACTGGCCCTGATAAAATGTCATGACCTCGTTTAACACCGCCTCAATAAATAAGAGGTTAGACCCAATAACCCCTTTAGTCAAATGAATAGCACTTTCTTATGCCAGATATTTTCATAGGATTTGTCTGAAACCGGTTTTAAAGATATCAAAGGGAAGCCGTTTCTATGCTAAAACAAATACTTTGTCCTTGCGCTGCATGTTTTGTTTGTTCTTAACACTGTATCTGCACAGTAAATGTGTATGTGTGTGTCTGTATGTTCCTGTGTGATTGTGCAGAATGTGAGTGTATGTCTAGCCCTCATCAGCCTCTAACATTGAGAGGAATGACACTCTGTGATCAAGGACATGAATTGCTCATTGATTTTTAGGGGCCAGCTTAACTATCCATTCCAATTGATTTTTAGCTTTGCTGGGTGTGCGAGTTATGGCAGTTTTAATGCATCATCTGTATGTGTACTCATCACCCACTGCAAGAGGATTTACAATTGTCTGTAGAAAATGCATATAAAACGCCTTGCACAAATGTGAAAGAAAGCATTTCTTCCTTTCTTTCTTTTTTCTATTTGCCTCCTGTATGTTCCAAGATAACTCTTGTCATAATATCTATTACTGTGCTTTACTCTCCTGTTCTATAACAGGTGTGAACATTTTCACCTTAAACAATCTCATGCTCATGAGATGCTTGTTGTATTTTCTTTTTTTTTTATATACTTTAGACATAATCTGCTTCTTGTAAATGACCTATCGGGAATAAACCACTCCCGTTTTCATCTTCACACTGTAATGGGAAACAAGACCAAAGCATGTAAATGAACTGTAATTCAGTTAAATGCTAACCAGTGTTGTTTGGCGTATGCATTTCAGCTTGCAGGATAACCAGAGATGAGCAGAAATTCCAGGAGGGTTCAAGCCCCCATGCAGCACAAACAAACATACCACGGCTTTGCCACAAACTGTCGCCACAGAAAACAAGCAGCTCAGTGCAAGAAATCCTCTGTGTACGGAGCACTAAAACAAAAAGTCATCTTTTTCCATCTTAGACTCAGAGGATGTTAGCATCATAACTCATATTACCCATCAATTAACAATTCATATCAACTATTAATAATCAATGGTTTGGACAAAGTCAAAGCAATGTGATCCAAAAGGCGCTCTAAAGTCATCTGTCAGGTAGAAAGTCATTAAAATAGGGGCTCGTTTTCCTGTGCCAAGGTTGGGTTTCACTGAGGCAGGGGATACATTTCTATTCTTCAGCAAAAGGCTGTGCTCTCATATGATATCATCTCCTTTGGAGCATTAGTCTCAATGACTTGTTTTTTTTTTTTTTTTTTTTTTGGGCCTTTTGTGCTTTTCTCCAATTCAAGCGTGTTTTCCTACAATTGCTTGGGGTGAAATGGTCCTCAATGTAAGGTAACTGCCTTTTGTTCAGTGTAAAGGACTGAATAAAGCGTGCTTTACCCGTTCCTTTAAAAAAAAAAAACATGGCTGCTTAATTAATGTTTTACAAGTGCTGCTGTATTCTTAGTAAAAAAAAAAAAAAAAAAAAAAAAAAAGCCTCTATCAAAGCCGGCAGGTTCAGATTACGTACGCTAATTGAAATTCTGAATTTCTGAGCCAACTTCTTTTTATTTCCCTGCTCCCTCTCTCTTTCCTTGTGCACACAATAAAGCCTAGCGTTTTGTAGTCCACAAATGACATCAAATCATCTAAGTAATATGGGCTTTTCTTTTTTTCCTGTATTCTCATGTTCTGCTAGTGGGTTCATGAGACAGCTTAATAAAGCAGTAAATGCTTGGGGAAGCTTGTGAGCCTACTATGTGTGTGTGTGTGTGTGTGTGTGTGTGTGTGCACACGTGCCCACATGCATGTCTGTGAACATGTGCACACGCATGCTCTCATGCTTTACCTCCACCAGGGACCTCATAGCAGAAGGCAAAGCCTGGTTCCAGACTCAAGCAGATTTTCCCAAAGAATAAAGCAAGAATAAAGCCAATGAACAAAAGAGAATGACTAATACCAAACCAAAGCTGAACCTGCGACACCTATCTCATGGGTTGACATTGATAGAGCTCATATTAATGCAGTCTGGGCTAAATGAATACAGCATAATTTACAGGTTATACATGTGTTGGTTGCTGGAGGAGGGCAGGCTGTGTGAACAGCTGCAGGTGTGGGAGCGGGGAGGCTGAGGCCGGGTTGGACAGCCATCACAGAGACAGCAAATGGAACAATAGAGGAAACCTCACTAACTCCAAGCTAATCCCACAGCCTTCACACACAACACAGGTTTCTATGCACCACTGGCAATGATCTGAGACACAATTGGAGACTGGATCATCCAAGATCTGAAACTAAATCTTTTTCGTTCATCTTGTAGACAAAAACACACAAACACACACACACTGTGTTTGTTCCATAGGGGAAGTTGCTTACGGTCATCATTTATCTGGCAAGGTATCTGTAAAGGGCAATTACATAAATTACTGAGTTACAAAAACGTCATCCTCGATAACCTTTGTTCTGAGTTAATCATCGAGTGGAAAAAAACAAGTGTTTTTTTCTTCGGTTTCATATTTACCCAAACTCCCTCCTTTCCACGGGCATTATTTTATTGGTTTGTTTTGCAAGCACGGGGCACTATAACTTTGCATTCTTCTCCCAAGGTCAGTTTCTAGTCTGGCATGAGGCGTATTTACATACGGGGGCTTTTTCAGGTCAGTTCCATTGTATTTACATCAAATAATTTTCGATAAGGGATGTAAAAGACCTATAAACGCAGCATCATAAATGGGAGAGGTGTTGCTGAAATAAGGACAAAAGATCAACGGCTACATTTTTTCTTATCTTAGACACGTTGATATTTTTGAGTCAACTCTCTTCACTCGCTCTCATCCCACCCTCCACCCCGCCCACAACCCCGCCTCTCTCTCTCTCTTCTTCTCTCCGGCGACACATGGAGCTGGGCAGAAGCACGGACTGGTTAGATTTAGTCCAATGGCTTCCCAGTGCGGCCAGCAAGCAAGCTCTTGTTTCATAGAAAAGTACCTCCCCTGTTATCTCCCTAGCACTATAATCACTTAACAAAGACCTGGGCATTTGCACAAATTAAAACATCAATAATGCATAAGTGCTTTTCAGTTTTGAGCTATGGTGTCTCTGTATTGGGATGAAATATCCCCCAACCAGCAGAAAAAAACTCTAGTTCGCCATCTTCTAACCCACAACCAGTTGAAAGAAGCCACTGGCCCGCTCTCAGCAGCACCCCCCTTATTTGAAAGTTGAGGCTATAGTTGTGGTGAACATTTGGGATCAACTTTGGTAACAGGACAAAATGGCTGGGCTGAGTGGGATGCGGAAGTTGTTTTAAAGGCAAGAGGCGGTAAGTGGTGGTGGTGCATCAATGCAAACAGGCAACACCCTTGAGTGGCGCAGTGTGGCATCCTTCCATAAACAACACCACCGCTGTGTCCCCGACATTTATGATTTGTGGTCACAATGGCAACACAGGCATGATTCTAATCCAAGTCTGCGTGTTTGCCCTATCGTTACATGGCTAAATCTGCCCGGCCTAGTCTCTTATTTTCCCCAGATGAAAACACCAGACGTTTCAAATGGTTGTCAGAGAGCTTTGCTTAAAACAAGTCATATGAGAACGCTAGCCGAGGAGAAGGAGGGTAGCAGAGGGGGGCATCATGGGAAAGAAACTCGGTGGCACTTTGACAGCAGAATGTCATTCAGGCTACTGTTCTTAGACATTATGTATCATTTAATTTCAGCAACAAAAGCCATTCATATTTACTGCTGTAGTCGTGAAGACCGACTGTTTTGCACTGACTATGTAGGAGTTAAGTATTATTATCGGACTTGCGAGTAAACCCATGACCAGTCCTGTTCCAACACCAATAGAGGACGAGCCATCCTATACAGATGGCCTCAAGGACAATTAGCAGTAATGATTGGTTGCCACATAAATGAGGGAAATTCTATTTGCTACTGCACTTGCTGATGATCACAGACCAAATGTCTGTGACAGTAATATGCACGGCTGCTTTAAACTTGAACGTTACTTCTAGATGTTGTGTGGCACAATCACATCACTTAAAAAGAACATTTCCTCAAGCTAAAGAATCTCTGCCTCAGCTGTTTGTGAAATACAAAATAAAGAAAAGCGGGAGTTTAAAGCACACACAGACCAGACCGTGCAATATCATGATGAATAGTGATCTAAAATATGATCTAACCTGTGATTATCTCCTCAATCATGCCCTGTTTTTCCAGATAACTTTATTTTTTTTTTCCCTTCCCTTCTTTCTCAGTTAGCCTGGCAAACAATCCCCTTGTTAGCAAACTGTTAAGACAGCCGCTTGGTACACAAATTGCGCTCGACCAAGCGAATTTGTTTTGCAAGGGTGACCTGTTTAATCATCTCATTTTCTTTGGCGGACATTTATTCATCTGGTTTCCACGGTTACGGAGAACATTAAGGGGCTACAGTAATAAGGCTGGAGAGTCAAACAGGTAATAAAAAAATTAACGCCATTTTCCAGCAGCCGAGGACAGTGGGTGAAATGAATCAAGGGAGAGGGGAGAGAAGCAGTGGGGGGAGCAGGGGGAGGGGGCTCCAATATTATCCAAACAATAAGCCTTAGCGGTTATTTTACTCTGTAGATCAGGTGGTGCCGTTATGGACATGACACTTTGGGCACAGAGCAGGGGAGATAAAGCTCTTAAAGTGGCCCTGCTCCTTTTTTATTGTCATTTAGCGATTACATATCAGGACAATTAAAAGTTAGCCAACGATAGTTATTAACTTTGCTCTTTTTCTATTTCTCCTCTGCCTCAGAAAGGAGATAATGCGCAGTTCTGCCAAGACAGCGTGTCAATAACATGCGAGGGTCAACGTGACATTTAGAAAGCCCGGTGAGAAATGTTTCGTGGTCTTCTCAAGTTGAATCATGTTTTCTAATATTGTCTTTTGAACAGCTGAGAAATAGCAGATGCACAAAAAAAAAAAAAAAAACCCACTTGGGGACTTCACAGTATCTAGACCTTTCTTTGCCTTAAACTGTTACAAACAGTGACCTACTATACACACAATTTGAGGGAGTCCAACTTCCTGCCAAATATAGAAAATTCCGGCACAATAGGGGGAACAGGTGCTGAGGGCCCATAGAAAGTGACGAAGCTGAAGAGCTGGGTTGCTGCTGAATGCCAAATAAGGCAGTGGGAGATGCAGCGCTAAGGCACAAAACAACCGAATGTAATCCTCTTTTGAAGTCTGATGACTGTCACCAACACAAATTGCCTCCCATACAATATGTCCAATAATTTAAAAAAAAAAAAAGGGACCCCCTCTTATGCTTTTGGGCCCTGCGTTACAACAATATTCAGGATGTTTGTGTACTTTTAATAATGGGCAAACATGAGAAAACAAGCTGCAAATTTGATGCATTACTCATTACTCCACTCCTTTCAAAAGTATTTCTAATTGACAGCAGGAATGTGGCACTCCTAAGATATCCACAAATGCTCACAACCTAACCCTTAATCGTTTAAATTGTCTGGTTTAACCTGTATCTTTGCATTTTACGAGGGTGCCAACACCTGTCCCCTACCCTTGTGCAAAACAAACACAAATTGAATTCTTTCTTTGTTTGCTGCCGTGCTACTTGTGTACATGTTGCTCCGGGGGCGGCTCTGGACTGACTGAGTTCGGAGAGGGAAGCAGAACTGATGGCAGACAACGCGTCTCAGGAGAGGGAGGGAAAAAGAGATGTCAGCCGACCCGGCCTCACACACACACACACACACACACAAACATATACACACACAGAGACACACGCACATACACTTAAACATCAAACACACACCGCTCGCGTGTCACATGGAGCGCTCTCCCCTCCTCCAAGAGAAGCAAACTCCCGTCATATGTGTGCGGAGAAATCCCCAAAAGGAGCAATAGAATGGACAGCAGAGAGAAGGAAAAAAAAAACACACTAAGCTCTGGCTATGGGACTGCCAACTGTTCTGCTAACAGCCTCTTAACAGGTGTGGGCCCTAGAACCATGTAATCCTATCAAGTTACCAAGTTAAAAAAAAAAAAAAAAAGAGAAGAGAAGGAAAAAAATTCAAGCAAACGACAAACTCCAAGTGTCTTCCCACTCCCCCCGTTTCTCTCCCCCCTCTCTCTCCTCTCTTCTGTTCTATCTCTTTTCTCTACTCCTCTCTCTTCTATCTCTCCCGCTCGTTCTGCCTCCGTTGGCAGTGACAGAAATGAACAGCTGGGCTTCAGATTTATCATGTACAGACAGTAATTATTGCTGGTGCTGCCTGCTACTGACCCAAGTGAATAGAATGTCACATGAAAAAACACACGGCATAAGGGGAACCTGAGGTTGAGGGGTGCCGAGTTGGGAACCGTGTGGAAGACTGTGTGTGCGCAAGTGTGTTTTATGTGTGTGTGTGTGTGTGTGTGTGTGTGTGTGCATAAGGGAGACAGAGAGAGAGAGAGAGAGAGAGAGAGAGAGGAGGGCAGTGTTTAAACGTCACTGCGTTCCTGTTTGCAGTCAATTACCGACGAGGACAGGGGTATTGGCTCTGTAACTCGGCAGAGCAAACATTTTCTCCGTCACAGTGAAGGTGACAGAAAAAAAGGAGAGAAGTCCATGTTTGTTTGTGTTGTTGCTTTTTTTTTTTTTTTTTTTTGTCTTTCCTCCTCCTATCACAGAGAAGGCCAGAGGCGGCTCAGTAGGTTGTGAATTCCTGTCAAAAGAAAAGTTGACTGAGAACTGAAACTGAGAGATGAACTCGACACTAAACAACAGCGGGACAGATTTGAAGCAACACCTAGCCTTTCATCTTTTAGGTTTGGGCCAGAAACGCACAGTGCACTGAAGCTACAATTATTTAGTTGTGTTTTTTAAAAATAAAAAAAAGGAAAAAAGAACAAGTCAATGATCTTGGGCCACCCAAAGTGTTTCCATTATTATCTGAACCCTGTCTGACCCAGCATGCCATATTTGTTCCAGAGATAAGAGGGTCAGGAGATACACTATCAATTTATTATCAGTGTCAGTCACTGGCCTTGTCATTAAACAGTTAACCCTGCATCCGCTGCCTCCTTTTTTTTTTTTTTTTTTTTTTCTTTTTAAGACAGATTCAGCTGTATGACTTTTGGTGTCTGTCACATTCCATACCCATTCCTCCTCTAACCTATGTGCGGGCTGGTTCACACCTTAAAGACCCCCTGCCACATTTAAAAGGATTAGTCACCACATTTTGTGCCGGCTTAATCTCTCTTTCTGCTGGCCTAATAAGTGCGCTTCGATAAGCGAAGCATGCAAATTCATTCGCGGCCAGTGGAGCTCATGCTTTCAGACAAACGCGCCAAAGTCTTCAACTGTGCTAATTACCTCTTCATTTTCCTCTTTTTCCCTCTTATATGGCATATCAACGACCAGAGATTATTCCTCTCCCCTACTTTGCATGAAATTATAATTTCATATGCGAGATTAGGAAATGGAGACGCAAAGAAGTCACAGGGAGCTTCTTTCTTGACTCTGCACGCAAGAATACATGACACGGCATATTCATATTGCACATTTAAAAGCCGGATTTTTTTTCGGACTCTTTTATATTTATTCTCTGTAGTTGCACTGGGACAACTTAGAAAGAAATAAGTAGACGATGACAAATTCATCCACAAGAACAATTACATCTTGAAGCCTTTTTTCTTATTAACCATATCATTTGCAATTATTACTATCATCATTTTGAGCTGGTGTTATTAAAATGATATTTTACCTTTTTCTCTCTTCTTATTTTTAGTAGAGCAGCTTAACAAACAAGCATTATCTGTGATAATAAAAACTTGGTCTGGTATATTTGAGATAATAAAAGGCAATGAAGGCCCAAGGTGCAACCTGTTTATTATTCTGGAGTATTTCCTCACCGAGTATTAATTAGGCCATTACTCCAGATTGGTGACGGGGAGCTTTGAGGTTTTAATTAGGTGCTGGCCACTGCATGAGTGCACAGGAGTGAAGAAAGGGGGTGGTGATGCCACTTGCCTTGCTCCTGGCCCATATCAAGTAGCCCTGAACACTTTGGCTACTGCGGCAAGATGCATGGCAGCCCACGTGCATCTGGAGTTTATTTGATCGTTTGATCTCTGATGTTTCTTCTCTCTGCCGGTAAAAAAAAGGCCAGTTGGTGTGATTTGGGTATTAAAAGGAAGGGGGGTTAAGGTAATTATGGTGTTGGGTGGCTTGTGTCTGATGACTGGGCACATGCTCAATCAGGACTCAGCTGTCCCTCTCTTTCTTTCTAACCCCCCCACCCCACAACACACACACACACACACACACACGCACACATACACACCTCCCTCCCCCGCGCTGCTGTCTATGCTCCCCTCTCTCTCCCTGCTACTCTGCTAAAACCAGGCATAACACACACAGCCTCGCGCAACATCAATCAAACACTCAGAGCGGACCATAAAACTATACAAACATATACGTTGCGATTAACAATTGCATTTGACATTTCAATAATTGTCCTCAGATACAGGTTTAAAACTAAATGTAATAATTTTGGAGGTAGAAGTTAAATTAATTTAGGCATGAAAGGAAAAAGAATCCATCAATATGCAGGGTTTTTTATAACAGAGATAAAAATGTTGAAATAAAAATTGTTTTTTTATTTTACATTAAAAAAAGTAAAATAGAGATTTTGTGGGCAGCGATTTTTTTTCCCCTCTAAATATTTACTTTGAACGTGAAAGTGAGGATTTGTCACTGAATAAAACTGATGTTGATTGTGTCAGCATATTAAAATACATATGTAGGTGATAAGAAAGCATATATTTAGGGATCACTTGAGCAAGGTCTAAAAAAATTTTTTTTGACGATGTGAATGTTTTTCCTCGGTTGACAAGGCGATACTAATCACCTCATTGCTGAGAAGCACTCTTCCCTAACAAGGCTCCTCAGAATACCAAGGATCCCCCAGGAGAAATCGGCATAAAAGAGGTTAAAGACAATGGCTTGCATTTTTTTTTTACTCCAAACGTCTCCCTGTTAAATTTATTTCAAAACTCTGTTAATCTGCTGTACACAACATTCCCATTAGCATAGCCCAGCCCCCTAATAAAAATTCCAGCTAGTTTAATTAAAAAATGTAAATTTACTGTCAACCAAGGAGCGGCAGAAATAGGACAGCAACAGCATTTTTTATTGCTTAAGACATCAAATTGATTCAGGTTATTGCTAAATTGTGATAAAAGGTTATTGAGGGCCTTCAGACCTGCGCTTGTTTTTCTCCCTCATTTCATCCTGGTTTTGTGGAAGGCTGTAAAAGGTGGAGAGGGCCACAAAGGGTTAATGAGACAACTCACTGAGGGAGAAAGCAATCAACATTATGACTCATAAGAGGGTAGAAAAACATTTTCCGAGCTGACGAAAAGTTTGAAATTAGGGTGTGTCACGATAACAGTTGTTTGCAGTTATTTTAAACTGTAATGCAGGACAACTAAAGTAACCGACGCGATAATAACTGAGCCCATCATGTCTCTTGTGCATCTGTTTGTGCAACCCTGTGGTCACAGTGGTCGGCAGCAGATTCTCTCACAGCTATATTTAATAAGAAACATCATCTTTAGATTGCATGTTATTTTCATTAATTCTGCCATGTACCAGTGAAAAAGCAGGGAAGCCAATATGGTGTCAAGTGTGGTGAACAGAAAGACAGACAGCAGGAGACAGCAAGAAAAAAAAAATATTGTTAATTCAAATAAGACGCAGGGTGAATCTGTAACTGACAAGAAAACACTGAAAACAAGAGTCTGAAGCAAAACCAGGATTCAGTAAACTTCAAATTAAAATGTTTTTTTTTTTTCCCCAAAAATGTAAACTGATAAAAAAAGGGGTATCCTGTATATAACATTTTCTGAGCATCTTTTTGAACATTTGATTCAGTCTGATAATCTAAAAAAAAATGCACCCTACTCTAAAATGTCCCTACAATTTGTTTATGATGTTAATATAATGTGTTTAAAATAAAACACATAAAATGTAAGACAGATAAGATTAACCAACCTCATTGGGAGACTATAATGACTCAAAAAAGTTAGTCATATTTATCTGTGGTACAAATAATAAAAAATAAACAGGGAATATGAACAGCACACACACTCATGCATGAGGGGAGACACCGCACAGTGCATGCAAACTGAGAAAACACAAACACACACACACACACACACACACACACACACACACGTACATACAGTACTCAAAAAACAAACTGGATGTGACGGGACGGTAAACACACCTCATGAATATGTGAAATGCAATTTATTTTAAAACACACACACACACACACGCACACACACTCACATAACCCTTCTTACAAGTAAAGTGGCTAGGAGAGTGAAGCTCATAAGTATGAGGGGTAATCCTATTACAATAAGGCAAGTTTGTCCTCCAAAAAGTGCAGAGAACGACTAATTGTTATCTCACCGTGACAAGGGGAATAAAATTTAAAACAATCTGCCCAATGGCTCTAATTTTTATACAAATTCTGCACACCGAGGACAGCTGGAAATATTCTGAGTGATTTTTTTTTATATATTCTAATAACAATTTTGCTAAGCCTGTACCTCATTTTATTAAACAGCAGCTGTTTTCATATTAATGTAACATGCACCTGTGTACATAAACTAATTAGAAGTACCTGAAAAGGTGTTAGCACTGCTCCTGTTCCCTTTACATGTGTGACAACACAACCAACACAACAGTTTGTTTGCTTTGTCCCCTTGGCAACAAACCCTTAGGCCATTCAAGGCACCCTAATGACATTGCCAATGCCTGTGTGAGTAAAGCCAGTACCTGTATTTCTATAGTACCAAATGTAGGCTTATTCAAAAACATGTAATTAAACCAAGGGACCAAACAACCAAAAAAAAAAAAAAAAAAAAAGACACAGAGGAAGAAAAAAAAAAGCCTGACAGCAAGTTGTGCTGGTTTCATCTCACAGAACAGAAATACACATTGACTCTTACAAGAGAAAATGAAACTGCCTTCATAAACTTTCTTCATATGCAACACAGTGTTGTGAGTAAGCGTGCGCTAGAGAACAGGCAGATCATATTTGATATTGCAGTCACCTTTGGGCACTGTCAAAGAGCTATAAATAAGGGTGTAGCTACACTCGGGTATATGTACGCGCTGGCACATAGTTTAATCATGAACAACTTCCCCCCTCAGTATGTTTAGTCAGAGATAATGGCACACCTTAAACTGTCAACTAATAAAACATATCGGGCAAAGATGGGAAAGAAGAAGAGTACTCACCATATTCAGGGAAGTCGAAGTTAAATCCTCTCAGACATGTAACTTTCATAATATTACTCAACTCTGTCAGAAAGTCATTCGAATGTTGGTTGGTGAAAGGGGAAATAAAGCGGAAAAGTAACTAGATAAAAAAAAAGGCTTCCTTCAATCATGCACTAAACTCCTTGACATGTAATCTGTCAATAGTTTGTTGCTGAGATAATGCCGGCTGCCACGAGCAGATTTGATTGGCAGCTTAGGGTCTGGCCCCTCCTTCCTGTGGTTTGATGGGGGGTAGGTGAAAGAATACGGAGCCTCCCCCTTCCCTGCTCTCTCTCTCTCTCGCTCGCTCGCTCTCTCTCTCTCTCTCTCTTTCTCTCTCTCTGTCTCTCTCTCTCTCTCTCTGCCTCTCGTGTGCTGGCTCTCTCGCTCTGCTTTGCTCCCATACACACACACACGCACACACCAAGCTGTTGGTGATGTTGTCTGAATAGGCTGATAGGAAATTATGGCAGAGGAACCGGAGCAGTTTTTTTTTCCCTCCCTCAGTGGGCTGGCCTTTTCCATCTTTGTGGTCTTCTAGCCTTTCAACTCTCTTGGGGTGGAGCCTGCACTGCCTCTATTCAAATGAGGGGAGCTCAACATTTAAAAAAAAAAAGGGGTTAGGGAGCAAAATATAGTAAATTTATATCACATATTTTTATGACATACAAAAGAGTGCTTTAATTCTCTTTTGTTCTGTTCACTTTTTATTTTTAATGAAATGCAGTGTAAGTACCTCTTAAAAGTTGCTTTAAAACAACAGATCTTTTTTTGTTAGCTGTCATATTTAAAACTGAATGGAAGTCTATTATGTCAATATTATCGAGCGTGCCACCCTGCTATGAATTAATTATTTAATGTAATGCATTAAAGGGACCCGTGGTTTAGCTCAAACAAATTTCAAACTGAAAATGACAAATGTAATTGTCCTCTTTTGCCACTTGCAGTCAGGAGTGTTGAAAAATATTTACAGAAATGCTTAAGCCACTCGAAAACTGTGGCTTATACTGTCATAAATAACTCACTTATGCTGCCAAAACATAATGTTGATCTTCTCTATTTCGGCAGTATATTGTAAACTTTCTCTGCTTCTCTCCCTCGGAGCAGCCTCTTTCTCCTTCCCTCCCTCTGATAAGCTATCAGTTTTCATTGTAATTTCAGGTGAAATGATAAACGACAGCCGTTACCAGGTGACAATGAATACTTTATAAGACAAACCCCTTATTTGCCTGGCAGTTTCTTCCGCAGTGGCATGCAAAGTGCCTCTGGACCATTTGTACATAATGCCCATATACTGTAAACATGGCTCTCTGTCAAGAATGTGGAATTTACAAAGGACTGACACAAAATAACAAAACATATCACACAATGAAAGGTCACTGGGTATTCCTGTTTTCAACAGCATTTTTCTTTTAAACAAAGAAGGTACATGCCTAGCATTTACTGGTTTTTAGAAAAGAGGAAATGAACACATTTATGGTTATGAACCATAATGCTGCGATATGAGTCCTGGCTTCAGTTCCTGACTGCTAGCAGCAAAGTCCAAAGTATGTACATAAAATGGGTTTTGGTTGATTCTGAAATTATGATGACTCACCCAGGTTAATAATGGAAAAAAGGTCTCATTCTCCTCTTTCATAACCCACTTAAAGGAAAATGCCCTTAAAAGGGTTTCTATCAAAAGGTTTCACCCTTGACCTAACATTGAACAGTAAGTACTACCGCAATACCTCGTTAGACAGAAGATAAAAATCTATTACTTTCTGTTGTACAGGACTGCATCTGCTATCCAGACAAATGCTGCATGTTTAAAGGTCTTGGTTAAGATATCTTGTCAAATGTCAGTCCAAAGGCTCTTTATCAATCACATATTGTACAGTAAAGAAGATTATGATGAACAAACATATTTGTTTGGTGGATTAGCAACAACTGGTGAGGTCTGATGCCCATGTGGATCATTACCAAAACAAACTTGAGGCTAAACATTCAGCCCAGACTGAAGTGACTACACATGCTTATGAATCCCTCTTGGATTGTGTGCAATGCATGAAATACAGTCACTTAACATAACAACAGTCACTACAAAGTACCGAGATCACTGCTGCATTCATTCTTTATATTTTTAAAGTGACGGGTGCTTGTGAACACCTAAATCAACTGTTATAACGTGTAAGTGTATGAAACTGTTTAGTGTTTTATCTATCACCAAGATCAAATATTGATATTTCTGCTAAATCTAAAATGTTTAATAGTTATTGGTGGAATTAGTGATGGTAAATAAATAAGATATTAAAACATCCATCTGCCTGCAAGGCTGTGATTCTGCTGATTTAGTCCACACAGGTACAGCATATCAATACCTAGAGCAACAAAAATTCAAACAGTGCATCTAAACTAAATATCAGAGAGCGTGTAACTCCATTAATGCAAAACGTCCGCAGGAGGGAGGGTTTGTCGGCCATGCATTACGGCCCTCTGGCCCTCGAGCTGCCATCTTTGGGGGCGAAACCATTACTTTTCATAAAGAGCTGTGGGGCCTTTCGTTTGATGTGGTCTGCGGGTATTGTATGGTGCATGCTGGAGAATGTTGAGGGCAAGGTGGAGTGTGTATGTGTGTGAGCGTGCGTGCACATTGTCGTGCGTGTGACATGGCAGGGGTACATCAGTCAAAGGGCCGCCGGGCCAGACGTTTGGCTGCCCCTGACAGTGCACTCCAGGAGGGGCTGGTCTGGTGCAGGGCCCACTCCGAGTCCTCCATTCCCCAGGACAAAAGCCAGGGCCCAGTTGAAAGATGTGAATTCAGTGGCTTTTGTGCCCAAAGCCCAGAGACATGCCGAGTGAGAAATCTGACCTTTGCCGAGAGTCAGATTGTGTTTTTGAACCCCTCTTGCTGTCTCTGGCAGTTCGGGGCAAAGAGTGAGTGAGCTAATAGGAAGGGAGGGAGTGGGTGTGGGTGTGGGTGTGGGCTGGTGTGGGGTGGGGTGATGTGTGTGGGGGGGGCCCGCGCTAAGTGGCAGAGTGTCCAGGTGGGGGTTACAGAGGAAAGAGAGGCGTAAAGCACCGCTCTGCCCCTTCAGAGACAACAAAAAGAAAGAGTTTGTGTTTTCCAGCAGACAATGGATGAAGTTTATTCTTGGTATTCACTGTCATGATATTGTAAAATTGGCAGGAAATTGAACGTGTAAAAGCTTAATTCTGATGCAGGGGCTTTAAAAGCGGGATTCAACAAGGGTTCACCTTAGTGTTGTTCTGGGTTGTCTGTGATGTAGGATATTATTCCCTCTCACGTCTGTTTATATTGCATTATATATTTATTTTCAAGCAGAGAGAGAGCTGAATATTAAACTTACCCACAAATATAGCCAGAACAATGATGATGGCAATACACCACTACTCGATGATCATCATTTGCATTACTTATGACAATTATTCTTCAGAATCTCATTTGATTTTCATAATTGCTGCACAGCTGTATACATACAGTATATACATATACATTTCCGACAGCAAAATTCCATTTTAGGTGCATAGCACAATTAACATGGAGCTCGTATGAGGTAATGTACGTATGTCAACATGCTATAAAGTCTTTCTTTGTTCACGCAGTGTTTATGTTATTACATGAATTATGATATAGCATGCTGCTTGGCAGCAGTGTGCTGAGAGCAGAGATTTTCTAGATAGAAAAGGCCTATGTTTTTGAGTCATACATTTTTCTTGACACTGCTTTCATCCCCCGGCCGTAATCATCATATCTCCCCCATTGCTCTCCCGGATGCAGACATCCATAATGCAATCTTCCTAATTTTGATCCCTCGCAATCTGGTTTTTAAAAGGGAGGGGAAAAAAGGGACATATTTCTGAAGGCTCGCTCCATAATCATTTTAGACAGATAGCCTTTCCCATCGCAGATGAGCAAATATTTGTAAACCAGCTATCTAATGGAAAATTATAGTGAAATTAGAGTGAAATTCATGACAGTGAAATCCGATTATCTGTAATTCTATTATGCCATCTTAGCCCACACAGCATATTTTTGTAGAGTTTTTTCCATAAATACCTATGCCAGGGGTCCTGCTAATCAAATAAAATTGAAATTCATCTTCCCATTAAATTCAATTAGCTGCAATTTCTAAAGCCTAACAAAGATTTTAATTACTAAATTATAAAATTCTCCCTAGCCAAATTGGGGAGAAAAAAAGTGCATCCCCTGCATCTGAAAAACAAACCCATGAAAGGAAATTGTTGATCAAAAAAGATATCCAGGGGAAAATAACATTAGGGAGAGCACTGGGGCCCTTATTCAGCGAGTCTGGGTGGGGAGTGACGTGTGCCAAGCGCTAGGCTCCTGGGCCGGAGGAAATGAACTTAGCCGAGGTGCTCTCTGTCTCTAAATGTCTGCCCTCGGAGTTATTATGCTGTAATTGACTAATTGACACCTTAATTTCATTTATGGGGCTCCTGTGTTCATAAAGCAACCTCTGGGTGGGGCAGTGGTCTTGAGCGGAAGCAAGGAAGCCAACATCCAGGACACCAGGTAGGGCCTTAGGCCTCCAGTCCTCTCCTCAGCAGATGACGATTATGCATTTGATAATGAAATGGTCAGGAAGAACATACTGACTTAGCAGAGGCTTAAGGAGCATCATACTCCCATGTTTAAATCCCTCTCATGCATGCTGATAGGTAATAGTCATGCATGTCCAGCCTTGCAATCTGTCACTGCCTGTGCAGCTGACCTCCTTGTGGGTCAAGGAGTTTGTTTTTGAGAAGTGCAGTTCTTAAAAATAGATGAACTGGCAAATGGGCATTTTGAGCAATGTTTTTGAGGGAGGGCTTTTTTTAAGCAGGTAAAGAAAAACAAGGTAAAGAAAAAGGTGACCATAAATGAAAATTAAATTGTTCTAGTCCAGCTGTGTTTCAGTGGTAGCAAACAAGCAGTAATCTGAGATAGGCGTAACGGCAGCCTGGCACGGCTGCTGCTAACTTTCTGAGGAGAGCTCACTGTTAATAGGACAGCACTGGGGTCTCAGGTCAGCCACTGGGACCATTTCCCAGCCACCCCCTGGTCCTCACCAGTGGGCCACTAAAACAACAGCTCAGCACCCTCTGCAGACTACAAAGCTCCTTCTGAAAAGGCACCTGCTGCTGTTATTCACTTTAGGCTCTTTGGCAGCTCGCTCTGTCTGTTTAAAGGACACATAGCAGAGAAAGACTGACTGGGAAATGATGAATTATTTAAGTATGATGTCTAATTGTTTCAAGGCAGACATCTTGTTTCTGGAAGGTAAAGGCATGGGTGGCTGCTAGTAGGTGCGGATGAATGTCTGTGTGGGGAGGGAGTCATTGTGGAGAGGTCTGTCTAGTGCGTAATACAGGCAGACTAATACTTGAAGTGGCTGGGTAAATATGACCAAACTGAAACTTTAATCTGCTTTTTCCATACTCAAGCTGGCTGGGTATTAAAGATAATCTTTTTTGTGTGTCATATGGTGGGAGATATAGATGGAGCTAATTTTTAGAGACAAATCTGATATTTGTCAACTGGTTGAAAAAAACCTGGGGATTTTCTTCTAATCCTCCCTTGGATGTGAAGGCGCGTTAACAGCAAAATGCAGATGGTGTTCTGTGCACGGAGAGTATCCAGCACTCAGTGCAGTGCATACGGAAAGGCGCAGGCTTGCCTCGCTAGGGCTCAGCACAACCTGCAGATAGCTAACCCCCCCCCCCCACATACAATTAACAAGCTACTTGTGAGAGCAGTAGCCTATTAGTCTATTCCAAAGCGCAAACTTTGCAAAATACATTTCTTGGTTGTTTCTCTTTACTTTTTGTTTCCTTGCTGACATAACATCCTTACTTCTGGGCTGTGTTCATCAAATATTCAGTTGCAACTCAATTCCAATAAGGAAAAGAAAACAAATTATAAATAAAATGGGGGCATAAATCTTTCAGGATCCTAATTCTAACTTTCCCTCCGAGTGTTTCTGTCTTTATTTTGTCACATTAAGCAGTTTTACTTTCCGTTCCCACTGCTAGGCGTGGCTGATTTTACACTGGTGGAAAGAGCCCTTTATTCTGCAGCTCTCTTGTTTTGGAACACTGCGCGTTTTGTGGTGTCACTTCTTTTATGCACAATTATCACTTGTGTAACTTCTGGTTTTGTTTTTATGAGAGATGGAACAATAAAACCTATCTGATGTTCTTTTTTTGTTCGCGCTGGGAGCCGGGCAGGCCTGCACTTTGCCCTGTGAAGTAAAGCTGAGAGTATGACCAATCTCCACAGCGATGCAAAGCTGTCTCAGCTGCCTTATCTTATCCAATGTTTTTGTCAGATATTTGCTCTGGTCATTTTAGCACCAGAATGCAACATGGCAGAGCACTTTGGATGCATTCCTCAACTGCTTTGTGGCTCTGCACTACATTTGACATTCTATTGATAGTTATTCCATGACCTCTCACGGACATCAGGTCAAACATTATATAGCACATATAGTAACAAGTCCAAGCGTCAAAAAGCATTAACAACTCCAACCACATGCCTGAGAAAAGCATGTGCACTATGCAATGAAATACAGACCGCCTCATTATTTTGTAGAGGAGCTTAAGGGTGCGTACTTCTAAACCAATTATTAAATACATGGCTAGTAGGACTCAGGTAGGCTGTATGGGATAGAGCAGATTAATGTCAAGATTTGGAAAGGGAAGCCACTGACACTCTGCACGACAGCTCATAAAAGGTGAAAAGGGACAAATCTTTGCACAAAATTTAACACAAGACCTGCAAACTGTGGATAGAGTAACTCCATTTGCCTCTGTTTGCTCTCTGACATTATCTCCTGTTAGGTTAGCAGCTCTACCTTTGCTATACTCACTTTCAAGTGATTTCCCTCCAAGAATATTCAAGAAAACAACATCCAAACAGAAGCGCAGTATGTCATGTATTTACTTAACAAAACAGAGTGGTTATATTGGAGATCTTGTCCATTTTATCTGAGCTGCAAGGCCACGTTGGCTTGACATAACTTACGAGGACTAAAACGGATTAGCAAGAGTTTTACACAAAGATGCCACATGAGTGTTAGTCCACTAAAGAGTAGTGGGTTACAAGTGCTTGTGAGAATTTTATCCTCGGGCTACAATGTGTCCTTCTTTCTCTTTACCAGTGCAGTGCCCGTTCCAAATGTGCCTGTTCGGAACGGGCCAATTGCTTAGCCCACAGTGTTGCTGCCCTTAGCTTTCTGGAGAACCGCTCGTCCAAACAACTTCACACTCGACACTGCACTTCCTTGGGTCCTCAGCGATACACCTGCCAAGTGTGGAGTCGATCGTATGAACGGTTGTTGAGAAAACTGAAGGGCAGACATACAGACAGAAAATCCTTTCATTTTGGATAGATATAGACTTAAGTGGTAATGGCAGTGAGAATGGGTGAAAATTGAAATGCAACAGGCAAAAGGGCTATATTAGTTAGTATCTGCAGCATGTGCATTTGTTTTGCACAAGACAGAGCTGACTTCTATTGATTAGTCCTTCCAAAGAAAAAAGTTGACATTATATGCACTATGAAATTCAGCATTTTTTTAACCTTCAGCAATGCTTGTCATTCGCCTGTGAAATAAATAAATAAATCTCCACCAGGAGGAAGGGGGAAAAAAATCGCTAAAGCTCTTTTGGTGTAATTGGCTGAATAGCAAGGGCAGCAGAAAATTTACAGGCAGACAACAGTGTGAAGGGGACTCGGTCACAGTGCAAAACTAAGCCCTCAGCACCAGCGAGGGAGTAAGCGAGCCAGAGCAAGCAAGCATCTAGGTGCCTGTCTGGCATATCTTAACTAGCGTGAGGCACTGCTCTCTCGCTAGCTTTGGTGGTAAGCTGCAGATCACAGTCCATTTTCTGGACAAGTTAAGTAAATAACCCAAGCAAGCAGGCAGAAGACAGTGACAGGGAAAGAGAAATCCCCCAAAGTCACAGTGGTGACACTCTGCTAAATCCAATCAAACTGAGGAGAGAGAGAGGGAGAGGGAGAGAGAGAGGGAGAGAGAAGGAGGGAGGACGGGAGGAAGATATCCTCTTTACTGCCTGTGTGTGTCCAACAGCATTGATGCAATAACACCTCATTCAGTGTTTAGCCCTTCTCAAAGGACAGGCAGGGATAACACTTTAAACCCTGTGGCTTTATCTCCTGCAGATTTTCCATAAAATGCCAAGCCAGGGAGCCGGGGCCATGTGACTACCATGTAGGTCAGGGCAGATGGGGGGTAGAGAGCGAGGGAGGTGCAGGGAGAGAGACAGAGTGGGGGAAGACGGGGGAGTTTTCTAATGGAACTGTTGAAAATAGCAAGCAGTAACCAGATTAGATCAATTAAGATTATTTCTATATCTGTTGCTGAATAAAGCACGAGAGACAGAAAAACAACAGTCAGCCTAATGGCAGACAGACAGATACCGACAGATAAAATAAATTCTGATGAAAAACAGCACCCATTTCAGCTTTCTGTATTTCAGGGAAAAGTTTTCTAATACAGAAAAAAAAATGGTGTGACCATGTCCTGCCAGTTCTGTTTGCAGTTTTGTGTATTTACTGAAGATACACTGAACCCCAGGTTGCTGGAGCTGTTTTTTTTTTTTTCTTCTTACGTCTCCACCGCCCCTTGTATCATGTTTATCGTCACTTAATATTTGAGAGGGAGAATTGCAAGAGAAGCACAACTCGGTGAGTACATTTCTGTGACAGCTGGTTAGGTCAGCCGGTGCCAAGAAACACGACACCCAAGTGTCAGTTGCGTAAATAAATGTCAAAAATCCCTGCTCCGGGCTCTCCCTGCACCAAATCTATGAATGTAACTGAGACCCCGACTAAGATATCTTTACCATCCATCCTGGTGTGGCTGCATGCCCTCTGGATCTCCCTTCTACACAACTACCACCATGTTTGACAACACAGTTAAACAGATGTAAGTCTATCCACTCCTGTTCGGGTTATAATAGATATAAATGTAATCACCGAATGGTCTCAGAGCATTCAAAATTAGATTTCTCATGTAACCTTTGCACTCCAGCTATCGCGCTACTTTGCATGGCCTCTGCAAAACGCTAAACACTGTTTAACATTTCGTATGCATGGTTTGTGTCGTTGACAGGTTATACAGTGTGGATGGTCATGGTTGTTTGATAACTGTTACCACTGAGGCGGAAAAAAAGCTCTTGCGCATGAGGATGCTCTCTTTGGGCACGTGATTTTGACCTTATAGCAACAGTCCTCGAATGCACCCTACTGTACATCACCAGCCTCGAGATCTCGGTTTACATGAAAGCATGTCCTGGTCATCTGGCTGATCTTCATCCATGACATTTTCAGAACGGGGAGGTATGTCAATATTCTGAAACTCAATGGGCTCGTATAATTGAACTAAAGGCCCTTAGTTTCCATATGCTGAGGGCACACAACTTCCCAGTGGAATACCAGTGACGCTTGATGGAATACAAAAGATGGACAGGATTAGGCTTTGTGCTGTTGACTGACCTTGACCTATTTTTTTGACCCACATCTCCACTCAATCACATGATTCCATTTTGATCAATAAACCTGAGGTGAATGTGCCAAAACTGGACCTAAATGGTTGACCACGCTCTGTTTGAAATTTCCACATTTCTGGATTAGCACCACTGGCTGTGATATCTTTGAATAACCTGGCCCCAATCAAACCCAAAGGCACTATCCCTGTGAACGTAATATTGATCAAAACTAGCATCTATCTATGCATAAGAGCCTGTTGCAATTGATTTTTCCTATTTGGGCTGAAAAATATAATAGAGTTGATATGAATTACAGGGTGTTTTGCTTCAATTCATCAAAGCGACCCAGACAATACTTGCTGTTGCTAAGGAAACATGATAACAGTTTTTGTCTGTTGCTCAACAATCAATTACTTTAATGCCTTTATGCTAGTGTTTACAGAGAAACAAGACAGACTGGTAAAACTACCCAAATCCAGGTGGCTTATACTGACAACACACACAGAAGGGGTTGTATAGTGGGTTTTAGACAATCAACAACATCTTTTTCCATCACAAATAAGAACAAATTTTAGCTTACCAGAGAAGTGCTAAGCAAAGCTAGCATCCTTTTTTCATCTGCATATGCTGCATTATATTTGTGGCTGTCTAAAGGCTATTTATCCCCTGGACATTTCTGATTAAAATCTGATTAAACCATAACAAGTTTGGTGGCATTTCATGATATCATAAGCTATATAAATTGTTCAGCAGCACTTGTTGTCCACTTGTGTCCCTCCAAAGTGTCCCAGTTGCCATGTTATCTGCAAAGATTTGCTGTCTCTAATTCCCAAGCTCAAGGTTGATCAGTGTTATTCTAGTGACACTTCCCCTAAAGCCACCTGACATTAAGCCTTTATAAGACAGTTATGGGTATTACATTGGTGTTGCTACATAAACTACTTTTTATGCCTTTACTGAGATGTATAAAAGAAATAACTACAGAAACAGATTAAACTCAACAGGCCAAAAGGCTACCTATTGTCTTGTTAACAGAATATTACTATTATTATTATTGTTATTGTTGTTATTATTATATTATCCTTGGAGTGTCTTTGCAGGTTTTAGGCTTGGGGCCTTAATTATTGATATAGCCTTGTGGTATCAAGCAAGCTATTGATGCCTGTTTGAAGTATTTTCACTGTCTCTACCAAAATATTACATCACTGTCATTCAGGGCCTGTGGGACAGGTAATAACTGACCAATATGAGTGGACACGTGCTAAATATTTCTCATGCAAAGAGCCTTACGAAAAGCAGGCAAATCAACTTACACTTCCCCCAAACCAAAACAGGCAAATGTAAAGCGGGTAAAGAGATTAAATTACGTGCCGCAGTGAATCGAGGGCTAATCTGACTCCTAAAGCTTGTCTATAGTGACCCTTCAACTTAAAATTGCCCCGGCATTTTAGTTACTTTAAAGGATATCCTGCTTATTTTCAACCTGGGTCTTTATTTCCCAGTCTTTTCCCAGCCATAATTATAATTGATTGTGTTTAAATCTGTTTCTGTTTGCCCACAGCAATGCTGTCCAACACACATCCAAAGGGCAAAGCAAGCTCCCAAAGCTGAACCCAAAAAGTGATTAAAACACATTATTTCAACACAATATAGTGGGTCCTGCCTACGTCCAATTTCTGATTATCCAATGGCTGACACTTAGTTTTATAGGGGCGTCAGATATGTTATTTTTACTAGCATGAGCTAGTTGGCAAGTGGATGGCAAAAGTACTCCAATGCCACCTTCATGTCATATTGGGAGTTCTTATAATACAAACTGCTGACTGAGAAATCCCATTCTCATCAACCTGCTAGTGGCAATTACAAATAGGATTGTAGGATTTTTTGCAGGCTCCAATGTCTTCCTGGCATCAGAAATTGCAGAAGTGTGTTATCATTGGCACTAAACACGGCTGTAAATCCACTGATGTTGGCAGCCCAAAGAATTAAAGGTATATTTACACTCACACAATCAATCACACTTTAAAAAAACAAGCGATATCTGCATTTCTTTTGTTATTGCTGATGCTGAAGTAACCATTCCGATAACTAGCGCACGTAAAGAGCACTTTGAGGCTGGAACAATGAAATCCTGTTCTTCAGCTTTTCCCAAAATTACAGGAACACAGCAAAAACTACCAGCCAGAAAAGTAAACAAGGAAGTGTGTAAGCTCTTAAATGTGAAGCAGCCAACTGGGAAAACACCCTCACATCAACCTCCTGGCAATAATTAGAAGCAGGATATATGCAAATTGTTTGATAAATAACACTGTAAATTGTAAGTGTATCATCATGAGCAAACGCAAATTCCACAGCTAACCCACCAATGTCAATAGTCCAAGATAATATAAATCAAAATGACTAGTTATGTTAATGTTAATACAATCACGTTTACTTAGAAAAAGTTGCTATACAACGCGTATTGGAAATGAGCTTTGACAGCGGGTGACACAGTGGCAACTCAAGTGAAAAACTTCAGAGTTGCTGTGAGGTTTATTTTTTCACTTTGACAGTGATAGGCTAATGATTACCATAGACTTCAAGTCTTTATGCTAAGCTAACATGAAGTGCTACCCATAGGAACCGAACCACTGGATGCACAGAGGTGAAAATGATATTCCTTTAAGACATCTAAGGCCTGAAATTCAAATGGCTGTTTTTTTTAGACTTATTAAGAATTTTAAAGGACTTGTGAACATCTTTTAGTACTACACTACAGTTAGAGATTAAGTTATTGACGTTGAAGTCAGTGAATTTTTTTTTTCTTTTTGGGGACTTTTTTTAATTTCACTTCAATTTCACTTCCCAAAAAAAAAAAGATCTTCTCTCAACATTTTGACTGCCACGTGCCTCATATCTATTCCGAAAATATCAAGAGAAATATGTAAGATGATGTCAGGCCGTGCATGACAAGCTTGTGCGGGTAAGTCGTGCTCACCAAGAAGAGAGGATTACAAAGAGACTTTTACACCAGGTCTTAAGCTCTCCTGAGCACTTTAAAAGAGAAATAACTTCAGTTATTGTCAAAGTTTCTCAAAGCTCACTGGTCTTACCCTATCCAGATCTGTGGACTGAAAATAATATGATGCTCCATCTTTCAAAGATGTACTTTTCCTAAAGCATTGTTGATTGCCCTGTGTCCATTACTTGGAAGGATTATGATAATATTCCACATTGTGCTCGGCGTGATGCACAGGAAATTCAATACTCAAAAGGTTAATGCAATCAATTAGGATGACAAAGGAGTAAAGTAAAACCCTCCTGCTCGTGGAAAAAAGAGACAGGAGAAGAGAGGGGGAGAAAAGGTATTGAAAGCTTGAATGGATCCACCGAGAGAAAAGAGGCACTTGAAACGACAGAAAAATGGCATTTATTCAACGTGTATCGTTCAAAGCCAACTGCATGACACACACACACACACACCCGTGCATGCACACAGAAAGCAAAAAATAGCTCTTAGATGGTGAATTGCATCATTCAGCACTCAACCAATTGTAATTGAACAATACGGGGGCAATATTTTTGTTTGAAGGTAATCAGATACCTAAGCCAAGGAAAAAGCGCCCGTGCTAGAGGCCTGAATGTCGATTCATAATGCTGATGATGTGCTATGGACTTTTCCTCCGTTCTGAGTCAAGTTTTGTCTCAGCGCTCCATTCCCATGTGCATTGTTGCACGGGCTGAATATTAACAGCACTACAATTGTGTATGGGAGCGATATCTTTTGTTATTTAGATAGATGTTACAATGCTATACAACACAAAGAAGTCTCATCATTGCAGATAAATGGATAAACTTGGATGGCGGTATTGAGCTCTACAACCATTGTAATAATCCATATTACCTTTTCAGACTGAGGCTCAGTCTGTCAAAATGGTGATGTATTAATCACATTTCAGCAATCCTCCGTGGCTAATGATAATGTTATGAGAGTCTGGGTGGCAATATTTCGCTAACGTCTGCAACGCCTATTTTCTGCCGATAAGTTGTGCAAGGAGAAAAGCCTAAAACCTTGTAATCCACTTAGGTAAGGCAGTAGACTTACCTACTTCTACAAACACACAACTTATGCCTCATAAATCCACTACACCTTCACATTCTCAGACTATCGTGCCTGAAGCCTGAAAAAAAAAAACACACACACACAGCAGATGCCTCTTCCCACTTTGTTTGTACCGAATAATGGCATGTTCCACATTTTAAACCATTGCACAACTCAAAGAATTACCCACAGGCCCTGACAACACTAATACTCTAAAATCTGTCCTTAAGTCTCATTCACACTTACAGGAGCAAATAACATCAAAATACTGCACCAGAGCACATTCTCCACCCTAATATAATTTCCAACATGACTGTTACAAGTAAGCTATTTGACATTTTGTTCCTGAGTGGCGGGTTATAAATGAGAGAAAAAGCAGCAAAGACAGGATTAGACTTAAAACGTTGATTTTCTGCCAAGCTCTTTGCACTACAGAGTTGTTTTTTTTCTTCCACACACACCAACAACATTCAGCTCCACTATGCACAAATAAAGAGGTACGCAGACAACAAGCACAAAAGCTAGGGTTGGGCTGTAACCAGGGCTTTATGTTTTGCCCATAAGAATTCCACTTTTTTCAGAGGCACGACTGCTGTAATTTGACCTACATCACATTTTTCTGTTTGGGTATTTTTCGGGGCCGGCAGCCACGTCACAGAAACAATGGGCCAAAATGGGCTTTGAAGTCGGCCCTGAATGAGAACGGAGGGGCTGACACATGAAATGCCCTCACAGCTGGGCTGCCCCCAGTCAAAAGAAAAACAAATACTTTGAATGAGAGGGGGACACGCCGCTCCTGTCTGCGCTTCCTAAGGCCCTGAGCCGCCACCGGGAGGTGGGCTTTCACGATGTGCCCGTAATGATGGATGGATTCTGAGGAAAGTCTATTCACATGGAGATGTTACATCATAAATATTTACACAGGGCTGCCGTTTCCATGTAGCCTTTGCTTGTTTTGACACACTGGAAAAATTTAAAGGCCAAAAAATGTAAGAGGGAGAAAAGCGCGGAAAATGAGGAGGCGGCTTCTCCTCTTTGTTGTTATAGCATATTGAGTGATAGAATAATCCTAAATTGAGTTTCAGGGGCTAGAAAGACAAATTATCTTTCCTATGGCAAACTGTGGCTTTATTTACCTTAATCCATGACTGAGTGAGCTCGTGTTTATAATGGAACCATTACTCTAATATGCAGAAACCTTAAAAAACCAGTGGAAACACTAAACAAAGCGAGTTTTAGGTTTCAAAAGGCTGCTGGATGAGCAAACATTGTTGCTATCAAACCCATATTAGTGTACATTACATTTTCCAGAGTGACAAAGAGGAAGTAAACTCAGCTCACAAAATAAATAACAAAGCCTCATATTCAGCACATCACCACAACACTTCACTTAACAATCGTGCCCAATCCATTTAAAAGCCTGATCTTTCACTAAGAACAACGAGTGAAAGAGAGGAGTGAAAAGGGAGACGCAGTTGTTGTTGTTGGTAAGCAGCCCTACAAATTTCTACTCAGCAAGCTCAATTAAAAGCCTAGAAGTCCCCTGGGATTGTCCCTGGAACCAATGAAAACAAATTTGGCAGTTTAATTTTCTTCCCACTGTCTAAGAGAGGGACTCCACTCTGGGAGTGTTCACCCGGTCTCGGTCTCTGGGAGCCGGGAGGAGAGAGGGGAGTGTCATGCAGGGCCCATGTTGGAGCCATTTGGGCTTTCTGATTAGTTGAATTAAAATATATCAAAAGCCAATTAAACTAACTGTACTCGAGGTTAGGCAAGGGGAGACTAAAGTAAGGACATGTAATCGGCACTGAAGTCGACTTTTAGTGGTTTTATGGTCCTTCCAAAGCAACACAATTAATGATATCTTGGTGTGTGTATGTTTGTGTGTGCACATGCACATATGCATTGACACTAGGCTTGGTCAGTATCCAAAATTTAATAGTGGGGCGTGGTAGGGGTGGGAACAGTAACCTCAACACCCTACAGATTTATTTTATTCTACATTCTTCTTTTTAAAATCTCTTAAATTCAATGTTTTATGTACATGAATTGCAAATTACTCAATTTGTCAGGTGCATAATAAAAACATGACCTACAATAGGCATGCTATTACTGTTACTCTGTACATCTGCTCAGTTGTTATATGGGTAACCCACCACCAGTATAACAAACTTTTCTTTAACCAATCAGTCAACAAAAGGTAACTAAAACAATATAAAACACAATTGCACCTATTGATGCAAATATTTTATTGAAACATCCAACACTATTCAGAGTAATTCCATCAAAATAATCTATAAAATATTTTTCTTAGACAGTCACGCTACTTTACTACGACTATTGTCCCTCAACAAGCAGCAGTCTGTGATTTTTCAGAAAATACTGCATATGGCTGCAAGTGTCACGATATTTGATATTTCCAAGTATCAGCCAAAACCTAATCCAGACTTGATCAAATCGATGTCTAAACTTAGATTGATAAACAGCAGTTGTTCATATCACAACTCATGAGGTCATGTCTGGCTGATGTGCACATCATGAGTGTGCTGATTGCTGGTATTTATCGAGTCTATCGTGGAATCTGTACATGGTATCATCATCGTGTTGTGGGGAGGTAAATTGGAGATGTAGTTGGGGCTCTGATTGATGCTGGGAGTGTGTCTTCCCTCTGTTGTGTCAGTGACGCCACCAGAAACAAAGGAGTGTGCTGTAGCCCCCCGCCTCAATTCACGGGCACGCCACCCCCCGGTGATAGTGAGGGTCTCTGGTTTGACATGAGACAGCCCACGGTGTCATTTCTGAATGTTCAGATCCCTCCTGACTAGGAAGCCAGGGGCAAGGGCTGTTGTATGCATCCTCATGACAGACTCCCACATCAGCATTGTGCTGCTACCAGCTAACATCATTAGCACAGAAGGTTTCATCTCAGGGAGAGAAAAAAAAGCAACCCAGTTTCTTCAAGTCACAAGTCATTAGCGTCCTCTCGAGAGTCAAATTGTACAGAGGCAGATTTTTTATCAGCAACAAAAGGTTTTATATGCTTGTTAATTTGGTGGATGTCATCTGTACTTAGATTTCTGTGTCTAATGCCTGTTAGAGTAATAAATGCCATATAGTGGAAAAATTGTATTATTTTGTCTAGATGACTGTGTGGGATGTTGCTTCAGTACAACAAGCTCTAGACGTAAAGCAGGCATAAAAGAACATAAAGTTATAATTAACATGACACAGTGGAACCAAGATAGCAAGAATAAGGCGTCCATATTAGCACATTTATGAGAAATTACAGTGCTTTATGCTAAAATATAATTTGTTATCATGGCCATAGTATGTATAGTTTAGTAATTCAGCTAATTAGTTTCCACTGAGCTATTTTGTTACAAGTACTGCAAGTCAGCCAAGGCGCTGGTCAACAGCAATTTATGTCAGGAAAACAGTAAAATGCCAGTGCTTATATGTCAAAAGCAACCTTATTGTTCTTGTAGTTTTGAGTCAGTGCAGCCTGTGGCAGGCTCTATAACACACTGTGGTAGGAGTGTGTTTTACACTGTGGAGATCCCTGAGAGCAAGAGAGAGGGAGAGAGAGAGAGGCCCGGCCTCTTTGGAAAACAGATACATCAGTGTGCCTGTACAGTGTACAACATCGCTGTGAGTTAATCA